>NC_025685.1:18646014-18666544 GCF_000633955.1 Camelina sativa | reverse complement strand
ACCCGACTTCATCCTCGTGTACCCCATCAAGTAGATCATCGGGCAGGTCTGGGAAGCTAGGTCAAATGGGTTTCCATATATAAACCCCCTCTTCCCCTAGCTTGAAAAGGAGCACGCCGCAGACCCTCAAACCAGAGAGCGAGAGCTCCTGTGAGAGAACTGAGCGACTCAACATTTTTCTTCTTGTTTTGCATTTTTATTTTGTAGTTTTCTTAGATTTCTATCCTTTACTTTCTCTACTCTACTCTATCTTTTAATACAATGTCATTTTCATTCATTTTGATTGCTTTGTTATTCGCTTCTATGTCCGAGTAGTGTAGTAAAGTTTCTAGGGATGGGATAGATGATTTTGTGTTCTTGATCGGTTAGGATGCTTTAGTTGATTGTGAATGATTGATAGATTTCCTTCTAGATTGGTGCTTTTAACGCTGTCAACAGACCGAAAGGTTGAGATTAGATCTAGGGCGTTTACAAATGCTACAGGCCGAAAGGAGTAGATAAAATGCTTGATTTAGCCAATGCTAGAGGTTTACTTAACTCTGAGTAACAAAATTAGATGAGTTTAAGTATACTGACAATAATAAATCGTTCTTAATGTCTGCTTGTTCATATTGCTAGTGCAACAGTGTGGTAATGTGTTCAAGGTTGATTGTTGCTAGTGCCAAAATGTGGTGACAAGGTCTTAGAGGTTCATTGTCTAGGAAATAATTGCTTGAGGCATGTAAGGCATCCGTACTGGTCTAGAACACTTAGGATTCGATTACCCCCATCCTTAGGAACTTTCGTATTTTATTTATTTGCATTTCTTTCACTTACTCGACTACTTACCCGATCAGGTACACGATAACCTGTATCGAGTAATACCTCGAGCTGTTCATATCTCACTTGCATACTCGATCACCCCACTCGATTGCTTGCATCGAGTGCTTAGGTCGTGTGGTTTACTTGTTTCTATTCTTTTACTTTGTTTATTTTAGGAATCGTTAGAACCAAAACCCTAATTGCTTGGCTTGACTTGCATTGTTCTGATCATATCCTTCCTGCTAGCAATACACAACCATTTGGATTGATAACCCTTTGTACTACAACTGCATAGGGGATTCATACCCTGGGTGAAAACCTGTCTACCACGCACACAATCTCAATGCATTGATCTCTCCTACCAGAGACTCCATATCCTGCTCCTGATCCGAAGCCGCCCGCTTCCGACTCAAAGCATGCGCAACCAAGTTAGCCTTACCAGGGTGGTAGAATATCTCCAAATCATAATCCGCCACGAGCTCCATCCACCGCCTCTGCCTCAAATTCAGCTCGGGTGAGTGAATATATACTTTAGGCTCTTATGATCTGTAAAAACCTGTACCTTTGCACCATAAAGATAAGATCTCCAAATCTACAGGGCAAAGACTACAGCACCCATCTCCAAATCATGGGTAGGATAGTTGTCCTTATGCTTCCGCAACTGCCGCAAAGCATAGGAAATCACCTTCCCATGTTGTATCAACACACAACCCAAACCAACTCTGGATGCATCTGTATACACCACATAGGGGTCCCCCTGCTCAGGCAAAGCCAACACCGGAGTAGTAGTCAACATATCCTTCTTGCTTGCAAAGCCCTCCTCGCACTCCTTGTGACCAAACAAAAGGAACATCCTTCCCTGTCAACTTAGTCATAGGTCGTGCTCTGATCTATGTGGCATTCTGCGGTCTAGGCCAATCCCTAATAGCCTGAATCTTCTCCGGATCTACAGAAACGCCATCTGTAGACACAATTTGACCTAGAAAACCCATCTCACGCTGCCAGAAACTACACTTGCTCAACTTAGCAAACAACTTCTGCTCACGCAGCTTCTCCAGAACTGCTCTCAAATGCATTGCCTGCTCTTCAGGACTCTTAGAATATACCAGGATGTCGTCGATGAAAATGATGACAGACACGTCCAGAAACTCCTCAATCCCTGCTACAGTCTCAACCAGCTCTGCACGCGAAGCATAATTTCGCCCCCTACAATGAACCCTCAAGTCATCACGTAGGGCCCTCAAAAACCTCCTGATCTGAGCCTCCTCAGACTCCATATCCCGACTCCCATACCTCAGAAGTCGACTGAACTCCAATTCAAGCTCCCGCACTGACCGAATCCCCTGAGCTAGCTGAAGGAACTGCACCTCCAACCTATTCAGTGCCTCCCTAGGGAAATACTTGCGGTTGAACTCCAATACGAAGTCAGCCGAAGACATCTCCCTCTGCACTCTCTTGGCTGCCACAGAACTCCACCACAACTGAGCATCACCAGTCAAATAGTGGACCCCAATGTCCACCAAAAACCCTTCAGGACATCTTAGAGTATGGAAGTTATGTTCCACACTCGTCCTCCACGCATCCGCCACGGTAGGATCTGTACTTCCCGGAAACCGCTCGGTACCAATACGGCCCATCTCAGTCAGCATGCTGATATAATGAGAATGGACCCCACATCCGCCGCCACCACTGGTGGCACTACCTGAGCCTGAGCCGGTGCCATAGGTGGCAACCGCTCTAACATATGTGCCGGCAAACCCACAAGGTCAACACCCGGGACTCCACCCATTGGGACACCCGCACTCGGGGCCCTAACATTACCGGCTACTGGAGCATCAACACTTCCCCCTCCGGCCACACTCATGGAATCCCCCTGAACACCCTACGACTCGCTAACACCCTTTGCTGTCACACTATGGTCCGCAGTCTCACTAACCACTGGGACTCTGCCCCTACCACGACTATGTCCGCGTCCACGACCACGACAAGCAACAACATCCTCTCTACCCATCTGCACTACCATGAGCAGAAGGCTAAGCATACAATTAACATAACACATAAACAAAAACTCACCGTGGAATCACACTATAGGCTCGAAGAAGATGTTCTAGGACTCCATGCCACACACAATTGACTAACTCACATAATCAATCAAGACATGCAATCCCAAACATCACAACAGAAACCTAGTGAACCCAAACCTAGAACCGTAAGGGCTCTGATACCAAACTGAAACGACCTGGCCCGTTTTTTTTTAATTAATAAATAATAATAATATAATAATAATAATAATAACAATAATAATAATAACAATAATAATAATAAGTAAACTACGACTAGTGGTCTCATACCCACTAGCCACCTAACCACAATCACAAACAACAGCGGAATAACAAATACCAATATCAATTAATCCATAATAATTCCAAAACCATAAACTAAAGATCCAATCAACATAACCTAGAAAACTAGCAATCCTAAACAACATTCTAGGACTCAACTCTAGCAATCTAACAAAAGTCAGACAACAACCAAGCGAGACTCTAGAACATCCTCCTCTTAATCGCCTTGATTCCACGATCACACTTTGCCTTTACCTGCACCACAAACACAAATTGAGACAATGTGGTTATTACCAGCGGCGAGGAGAGAGAGAGCTCATGTAAGGGGTTCAAATCCTCTTTCTAAATTTTTTTAAAAATAAAAAACAACATCGTTTTATGAGTTAACAGAATCTCGTCACTGAAATTTAATTCCGTTAATTTATTCTGTTAAATGATTTAACGACGTTTCTTATTTGGCACGGTCAACGATAATTTACGATTAAACTGAAAAGTCAATCAAACTTAGGATTTTATTTCAACACATACAAAGTTAATGCTTTTTCACCACTTTTGCAAAGTTCAGACTTTTATGACATTTTTCCAAAAATAAAAATAAGCTGAATAATCTATACTACAAACATTACCTCTCCAAAATGTAATTAACAATATGTTTACTGCTATCCTATAAAAGTACTTAAAAGAAATCCTTTTCACAAACCTACGTAAAACTGAAACGGGTACGGGGACTAGAAATGGATACTATGGAAAACGGCAAAATAAAAATTTATAGATACAGGAACAACATGAGTACTTCAATAAACATATACCTATAAATCATCATATTCTACATTTTCATTAGGGTTTTTGTTCGGTCTCCATAGAAGATTAAGGTTTTTTGACAAAACCATTTAAGTTATTATAGAACATAACTTGCTACAAAGTCAGGAAAGAAGTTTATAACATTTTTAGATAAAAATACACTAAATTTATGCAAAAATTGTCTCGGAAATGTCCCCAAATCACAACACTACAAAAAAAGTCCTCATTGATAGCATAAGGTAATAGCACGATTTGCTGAACTGCTATTGAAGATGAATTATAATTTTGGTTATCATATAATAGCATTTTATTAAGGCTAAGACAAAATTTTACTAAGCAAAATCGATTATTCCGCCCAACACTTAGCCAAAAAATTAGACATTTCACCTTCACACTCGATTTCCCCTCTTTCTCTCAAAAAAACCTAAGACTCTGAAAAAACCTAAGACAAAAACCATCCTGAGACTTAACTCTCTGAAACCCACAAATCGATTCTCCCAGTCACCGGTTAAATTCGCCGGCCGCCGTCGTTGAAGGTAGCCGCGACACTGAACCTCTTGCTCTTTCCTTCAACCCTGATCCCCTTTCTCCATCTCCAAAGAATCAAACCCCAGATCTTTTTCTTCGTCGATGACCAGCCCAGATTTTGAAGCTTCACTTCTTCTAATCGTCTTCACTTTCTTCTTTTGTCTTTTGCCGTTAAAGACACCGGTATTCCTCTCATCTTCTATTTCTCTTCTCGGCTCATATTTCTTATTATCATCTCAAGTAAATTAACCTTTCGACGGCATCACCATTAAACCTAGATTTCTCCAATTTGAGCTCAAATCTCCTTCATCCTGAATTGATTATGAGTTTCCTTACCGTTCGAGCTATGGCAAAGTAACAGCTCAGAGGACTCAGGTTACTTTTCTGCAATTTTAAATTTAGGAATCGATTTCAATTGCAAATTAATAGAAGACGTGTTTGTTTTCATTTCTCTCTTCAGATCTGATGTATATTTATTTTCCCACGATTTAGCGATTATGATGCCAGAGAGAGACAGAGAAAGTCTGGGTTCGATAAAATTGGCGGAGAGGGAGAAAGAAAGAGTCTAGGTTATACCTAAGGGACGAACCAAGATGAACAAGGTTTGAATATTGTTTTTGTATATAATCCTTAAGGCGTCTACAATGGCCAAGATGAAACCAACGACCTTGATTTATAGGGCGAGTCCTCAACCCACTAGGCCATACGCTCTTAGTTCTTTTGTATATATATTTTAAGCTTTGTAGTTGAATAGATCTCTAAGTAGCTGCTGATGTACCGATGATTTTGATGGTTTTAGGTCCAAAGAGAAGCTGGTTTTGTCTTGGAACAGATTATTGAATTGTAGAAACTTCAGCTCAAGGAAGAGAATGTAAGAGAAATTACAATGACTGTCTTCTTTTTGGTAACCTAATCGTCGTTTTTTTTCTCCTTTAATTTTTTTGGATTTTGGTTTTTAATGCTTAGGGTTATCTGGAGAAACCTAAGAGATGAAGTCTACAAGTGATAGTAAGGACGGTAGACTCTCAGCAGCCTCTAGAGTTGCAGTGAACAAAATTCTAGACAAGAGAACTTCTCGAGGCAAGAAGAAGCAAGATGACAACTCAGCAGCCAACTCATAAAGTTGTTATGTGCTTAAATATTTTCCCATCTATCTTCACAATCTGTAAGTTTTGACCACCATGAGTGTGATCTTATGTACTTATTTCATTTATATTGCTTATAATAAAACTTTGTTGGTGTTTTGTGGATTTGGAACATTAGTAGAAAATAAACTTTGTTGGTGTTTTCTGGGTCTGGAATGGTTATGCTTTCTCAGGTGGAGCATGTGGTCAGAGAAGAGACGACAGTGGCTACTTATGAACTCGTTGGTATATATTGTGAACTTCTTGTTGCTCGTTTGGTGTGATTGGCTCTAAAAAGTAAGTAAAAAACTAAACTCAGGTTTGTTGAAAAACCTTTGTACACACTCGTTTGTTTTTGTTTATTTGTGTTGATCATTGTTTGTGATTTTACTTCAAAACATGCTTTAATGATCTTAAGGTTAAGAGATGTTAAAGAACTCTTTCAGATATTGTTAAGCATGTTTCTGCAAAGTATGAAATATTTTTTTTCTTTCAGCTGCTATTGGTTTGCAACCAGATTCTGGTGTGAGTCGATTGGTAAGTGGTCGTAGGCTTTGTATTATTTCAGTGATAGATTTTGTACATACAAGCAGAAACTTTACTATCATACTTGTAAGATTTTCAGACAAATGAAGACTCTCTTTTTTGGATTGACAACAAAGACTCGGAGGCTACCAAAACAGAGGAGAGTAGTTTGGGAATGTGAAGTTAGTTTTATTTTATTTTTAGACTGGCACTTTGTTATGTAAGACTTCTTTTAGATAATATAATATTTAATGTTATGTATGTCAATGATTTTATGAAATATATATTTTTTTAAATTATATCTAATTGAATAAATTATGCAAAACAAGATTCAAATATACATATTATAAAATTTATATAACAAGAGAATAGCACTAGTTTTGTGTTACAATAAATTGTATTATATCATTCAACTAGCGTTATAATATAAAAATGCTATGTTATGTGGGGATCTATTAAAGCAGGTCAAAAATGCTATAATAGGTGGGGTATCTACTATGACTGCCGATGTCACAACATTTACGATAACGTTATGTAATATGTATGATAACATTTATTTCGCGCTAACAATATACATATTTCTTGTAGTGTAACTATCCTGTCCCCAACAATAACCATCGGTCCCCAATAGTTTGAAACGTCTGAGAAACGTTTCCAAGACAGGGATGGTGTGCCTAATGGTGTCCCCGTGCTACATAGCCACAAACCCACAAAAGGACCATTTACATTAACAACAACATAACTATATGTTACATAAAATCAAATATTACTTATGAAAACGGACCCGCACATACGTGCGGTCCGTATCTATTAGAAAATGTAAGAGCAATACACAGATAATCATAACCCCTACGCCTCATCTTTCATCAAACTATTCGCCGTTCGCTCCTCCCTCGCCGTCGAAGTCGAAGTCGAAGTCATCATGGCGCCGAAGAAGGATAAGTTTCCGCCCCCGTCATCGAAGCCGGCGAAATCCGGTGGAAAGCAGAAGAAGAAGAAGTGGAGCAAGGGAAAGCAAAAGGAGAAGGTGAACAACATGGTGTTGTTTGATCAAGCTACTTATGACAAGCTTCTCACTGAAGCTCCCAAGTTCAACCTCATCACCCCTTCCATCCTCTCTGACCGTATGAGGCTAAATGGGTCTCTTGCAAGGAGGGCCATTAGGGAGCTAATGGCTAAAGGTTTGATCAGGATGGTCGCTGCTCACTCGAGCCAGCAGATCTACACCCGTGCCACCAACACCTAAGATGTTTGGTTCTTGATCTACACCAGAAACTCATTAGAATCTTTGTTTCTTAGTCCGTTTTTGAGATATATGGCTATTTAAAACCGCATTGAGACTTCTAAAATTCAGTTGACCCTATGATCCATCACCGTTTTGACATTTTTCGTCATACAACCTAGACCGTATGACGAAATTATGACCGGTTCTTGTTTGGTTATGCGATAAACAATTTAGACCGTAGTTCTTTATTATTGACATTGGCAATTAATTTGAAAGGTCTCTTATAGGTAGGCAAAAAAAAATCATAATTCTTAAATTCGGAATAAATTATTTAATAAAAAAAAAACTATAACAAAAACATATTTATGGTATTTTAAATAATGATTACATGAATAAATTTGTGATCATAAAATTTTGAATAAAATAAGAATTTAAATATTTTTGTTGATATTATTTAGATTTAAATTTATTTAAAAATAAATAATTCAAGATTAGACAATTTATTTAGACTTATTTTAATCAATGATGATTTATTTATAATTTTGACTTTTTGAACAATTGTTTTGTATTTTACTTCTGTTGACTTAATTATCTTCGTCATCGACTTATATTAAAATAATTAACTTATGTTATAGCTAGTGGATTTATAGCATAGTCGATTTTTAAAAAAGTTACCTTGTTTTTTTTGTTTATTGATTTATAGTTGTTTATTTATTGTTGACTTATTACATTCTACATTGATTTTTAATAATGTCGATATTTTGAATGGTTGACTTAAGTTTAATTTTTGTCAACTTATTTATTTTTCCATCTATTTATTTTAAAATTATCAATTTTTTTTAATTGTTTTTTTACATAGTCAAATTTTGATGATGTTGGCTTATTTGTTTTGCTTGTGGACTTATATTTTTCCTCCGTCGATTTGTTTGGTCTTAGTAGACTTATTTCATTTTAAGTTGACTTATTAATATGATTGACTGTTTGAACTGTCGACTTATAACTTATTCTTGCTTATTTATGTTTTCTTTGTTGACTAGTATTTAAAAAGTCAATTTATTTTTTTATTAATTGATTTACATAGTCGATTTTTTTGAACTGTTGATTTATTTTTTAAAAGCTCACAATTTTTTTTATTTTATTAAACTTAATAATTTTCAAAATAAATTAAAATATATTATTATTTTCAAAAAAAAATTATTAAATGAAAAATATGAAGAATTATTAGTGAATTATATATTTATTTAAAACAAATATTATCTCAAATATTTACTAAACATAAATGGAAAAAGAATAAATCTAATTAATTTTATTTTAACTTTTTTATAATAAATTGTAAAAATTAGATTACTAATCATTTTCATTGTCAAATTTGTGTTAATTTTCATCGTAACTTTTACCGTTTGGTTCTTCGTTATACTCTTTATCTTCTTCTTCCTCGTCAACTTCTTCACATTCTTCCACTGAAAAACATTCTTTTAGACTACCACACAACTTGTTAACCCATCAAACTCCAAGAACAAAATCATTTCTTTTCTCATAAAATTTATAAAATTCATGATTCATGATTACCAGCATAGTCAACACATGCACCCAATTATTGACAATTTTATCCATATACTTATTTGGTTTTAGATTCACGCGTTTAGAAACTTCTTAAACCAAAACCTTACTTGGTTTATAATATTTAAAAACATAATAAAATTTACTAATAATTATTTATTTAATATGAATCATATGATATATAGAAATATGAGTACACTATAAGAACATATTAATTATAAATAAATAATATCAATTATATTATATCATCAAATAATATCAACCATATATATTATCAAATAACTGTAACCGTATATAACAGTAACCGCTTGAACTGTAACCATATTTAAACGTAACCGTTTAACCGTTTGTTTAACGGTTCTCGTTAAGGTTACAAAAATTTCTAACCATAACCGATGGTTAATAAACCTTAACCGTGACAACCGTAACCCTGGTCATGTCTATGTATATCTAATAAAACATGTGTGTTTATCGTCTATCTTTCTTCTTTAAACCTCAAAATTTGACTCATACATCAAATTAAGGTCTTGCGATGTCAATCCTTCTTCCTTAGACCCAAAAATAAAAAATTAATGAAAGAATATCAACTCATCTATAAAATCATACACAAAAATATGTTTTACAGCTCATAAGAAATAAAAAGCACAAATGTAGATAAATAAGATAATTTATGTTTTGCATCAATATTTATAATATTTTAAACTTTTAAAAGGTTTCGAAATATAAAATTTGAACCTTTTAATTTTTTTTAATATCTGTAATATTTTAAACTTTTAAAATTTAAAACTTATAATATTTAAAAACTTTTTAAAAGTTAAGAACTTTTAAAAGTTTCAATATTTATAATATTTAAACTTGTAAATTTTTTAAATATTATAACATTTTTTTGAAAATGTTTAAAGTTTTACTTTGATCAAATAAAAAACCAGATCAAACCAAATAAAACTTTTAAACTTGGACGCATGATAAATCAAGCTTTCCTGATCATTCGTTGTTGGAAGCATATTAATCTTATTTATACTGGTTCTGAACATTGTCTAAAAAATTTCTAGCCGATGTGGGATATTGTGCTTAGTTCTTTGATTTCCATAAATTTAAAATTTTCCTTTCTCTAAAAAATTCTGTAAATTTAAAAAATGTTAATGAATGACATGTCAAATCATGATAGGTTGTTTAAAATAATTCTTAATATAGAAAATTCTGGAAACTGTATAAAATGTTAATAAGTGATATGTCAAATTTCTATTGGTTGTTTAAAATCCTAGGTTTTGAACCCACGCTACGCGTGGGTATATTTGATATATTTTGATGAAAACTATATATGATTGATGACGGTAGTAAAATATTATCTTATAAAAAATTTAAATTAGTGTTAAAAAAAAGTTAAATTTCAAATACACAATTTTTTAAAATATAAAAATCAGTTGTGTTATAAAATCAAATCTGATAAAAAAATCATGAATTTAACTCGACATCCAGGCGAGGCGAATTAAACTGATGACCTCACATATCCTAAACAATTTCTTTGACCACCAGAAAAACAAAACAATTTTATCATCATAAATTTAACTCGTTTTCATATTTAATTAATCGCTACCACCTAAGTTTTCGTGTTTTTTATTCAATGTTTTCTTATTCTTCATATTCTTTCTTGTCATTTCTATTGTCAAATTTTGTGGTAATCTTCATCATTACTTTTACCGTCTGGTTCTTCGCTATACTCTTTTTCTTCTTCATCCTCGTCAACTTCTTCACTTTCTTCCACTAAAAAACCTTTTTTTGAGACTACCACACAACTTGTTAACCCATCAAACTCCAAGAAAAAAATAATTTCTTTTCTCACAAAAAAAAATAAGATAAAAAATTAATGAAAGAATATCAACTCATCTATAAAATCATACACAACAATATGTTTTACAGCTCATAAGAAATAAAAAGCACAAACGTAGATAATAAAATAATTTCTGTTTTACATCAATATTTATAATATTTTAAACTTTTAAGAGGTTTCGAAATATAAAATTTGAACCTTTTAAAAAGTTTCAATTTTTAAAATATTTTAAACTTTTAAAATTTAAAAATTATAAGATTTAAAAACTTTTTAAAAGCTAAGAACTTTTAAAAGTTTCAATATTTATAATATTTAAACTTTTAAAAATTTTAAATATTATAATATATTTTTTTGAAACTTTTTAAAGTTTTAATTTGATCAAATAAAAAACTGGATCAAACCGAATATAAAACTTTTAAACTTAGACGCCTGAGAAATCAAGCTTTCCTGCTCATTCTTTGTTGGTAGCATATTAATCTTATTTATACTCGTTCTGAATCATTGTCTAAAAAATTTATAGCCGATGTGGGATATTGTACATAGTTCTTTCATTTCCATAAATTTAAAATTTTCCTTTTTTAAAAAATTCTGGAAATTTAAAAAATGGTAATGAATGACATGTCGAATCCTAATTGGTTGTTTAAAATAATTCTTAATATATAAAATTCTGGAGATTTTATAAAATGTTAATTAATGACATGTCTAATCACAATTGGATGTTTAAAATCGGACGTATTCAGAAGCTTATAACTCCTACTTTTTATTAGTATAGATTATGTAATATTCCTCCAGAATCATGCGCACCAAGTATATTCATATTATGTGATACTCCTGAATCATGCGCACTCAATATCCACACACGTCGTTATAAAACTCGTTGTTGTAATGCAAAAAAAGAAACTAATTCATAAAAAGAACAGGTGATGTAAAAAAAAACTAAAATAATCGATCATTTCATTAATTTAATCAAACGACATTGCCTACAAAAAAACAAAACCGAACCAAACTTGGAAGTGAACCTTACATTGATCCGCTAGTTCCATTCTTTTCTTGTGCTTTTATCTTGCAAGATTTCAACCAAACTTGGAACATAACTGAAGACAATCGGGCGCTGCCAATTAGTAGAATCTTCATCATAAATCTCTGCGTAATATGTATCGTGCAGTCCAGTAATGTTGACCATGTTACTGCTGGTCTCATAAGAACCTATAGTACAACACAAGGCATTTTCCTTCCCCTCATGGATCAAAAAACTCCAGCAAACCGGAAAACTAAAGTAAGTACTTAGGTGTTTGTAAAAATCCACTTTAATGTATATACTCCACAACAAGGCGGCGTCACTATCAGTATCATCATCATCGGTCATCCAAATCTCTATGTCTGATTTATGATAGCTCTGAAGTAACACTAAGAGTTGTTCTTCCCCAACAACTGATAGAACCATCTTACCATGATTTTGAATAGGCGGAAGGCACAAACGTTTAAATCTCTCCGTTGTAAAATCAAAACTGAGTAAGAAATCTGTTTTTTCATCCAAAGCAAGCCAGTAAGTGTTTCCCTTCAAAGGCACAACAGTATTTGGTTCTATGAAGCAGTTGAGAGGGACATTATCAAGAACCCTCCATGAACAAGAGCAAATCTCATAGATTTCAACGGTAGAAACATGGTGGTTTGGTTCGTAACCATCCCAACACCTCAAGATTTTGTAGCTCCGACAAGACTTGTTAGTATTTTGGTATCCTAGGGCAAACTTAGAGTCTCTCTTGTGATCAGTTTTGAGATGGACCCACTTGGTTATCTCCAAATACGGATTCCAAATCACGAGTCTATTGTCTTTGGTGGTGCATAACAACAAACCGTCGCAATGGAAAACTGCGGCTATATCGACTTGTTCAGAATCAATTGCGAATCCTTAAGGCTAAGTGCACCATCAAACTCTTTAGATGGAGCAGCAACATCGTGATTGACGCTCATTCGCCAAACCTTATATTCTTTCAACACGAGAACTAGAGATTGCTTTGCAGCTTGGGAAAATCTTGGATTTTTCTTTATCAAACAGTTCCATTGTTTGCAAATGAATCGTATTCTTTTCAGAGACGTGGTCGGGAGTCTACTGAGTATATCCTCTAACTACTCAGCCGGTACATCGGAGATCCTCATTGTTTACTCCCAAGGCTCTATTAGTAGAAAATTAGGGTTTTGTGTTATTCACGTTTGCCCCTTAAATCAGTATCAAGTCTTCTCTATCAATCTATATATATACATTTTTGGAGACATTTAACAAATAAATCATAGAGTTAAAACCTAATTACAAAAATGGTATTGACATTTAATATTTAGTTAAATTTGATTTTTTAAAATAGAAAGTAAAGTGTTATACTATGCATATGAGCTCATCTTTTGAGCTATTTTATCTTAACAAAATCGATGGAAACGGCTGTATGTTTTTTTTTTAAAAAATTTTTCTCTTGCATTTGATGTTGTTTATGTTTCCATGTAAGTATGTCCTCTATTTTAAAACATGAATCCTACTCATGACTATATTTTCATCCTAATGTATATTGCTTTGCTTATCATATCTGTTTCAATTTTATAACTTTAATATTTTTAAAACCTTTAAAAATAAAACATTTGTTTTACATTTAGAAGTTTACAAAGGTTTTTTTTCTTTAAAATTTTTTAAATAAAATTTTATTTTCTCGATTTTACTTTTATATAAAAAAATTTTATGGTAAGTTTTCAATTTTTCTATTTTTAGTTTTAAAAATTTAATAATTTAGAATTGACATTTATCAATATCTTAATGATAAAGTTAACACATGTTACGATCTTGTTCTTTGACATCAAGATTTATATAATAAGGTAAGATTGATATCTAATTTGTTAATTACATTCATTAATAAAGTAATTTAGATTAAGTTATATTAAATTTTATTAAAATATAAATAAACATTAGAGGTGATATAGTGCATTTTTATTGGTTAAAACAATAAGGGGCGAACAAAACCCAAATATTCCTCGTAAGTTACGATTCTCAATCTGAGTATATAAGGTATCAAAATAAGTGTAAAAAATTAAATATTTGGAGATTTTTTAGTTTTTATTTATAAACAAACATAATGAAAAATCGGCTGGAAACCCTAATTGGGATAACTTTAGTGGCGCATGAAGAGAAGCTTCCATTGGAGTTAACCGAAGAGATACTTTCTCGTGTACCACCAACATCTCTAATGTTTCACAACCGTATCGAAACAATGGAACGCTCTCTTCCACGACAAGACGTTCATCAAGAACCACAAGATCACGGTTCGATTCATCTTGTGTACATGGGTCCGTTCAGAGTGGTTGAGCGGGTGGAACTAGTGGCATACCGGCTGGAGTTGTCTGAGGTTATGCGTGCGTTCAACAAGGTATTTCATGTGTCGATGCTGAGGAAGTGTCTTCACTAAGGTGATCAGGTGTTGGCTAAGATTCCTGAGGATCTTCAGCCCAAAATGACCTTGGAGGCGAGACCGTTAAGGGTGCTCGAGAGGAGAGTCAAGGAACTTCGGAAGAAGAAGATTCCTTTGATGAGAGTCCTGTGGGACTGTGATGGAGTAGAGGAGCAGACTTGGGAGCCCGATGCGAGGTTGAAGGCAAGGTTTAAGAAGTGGTTTGAGAAGCAGGCCGTGACTTGAGCTTGTCTAGCCGGGTCCAAGTTGTAGTCCGTGGCTGCAGCGGGTACGGAGTATTCCCTCCCATCTCTCTTGATACTTGGTCGCTTAGGGATGGTTGGTTGTGCGACTAAGTACCAACATGAGGTGGTGCTCGGGATGCGGGTTAATGGATTGGAACGTGGTATCTTATTTTTCTTATGTATTTTCGTTAGGGTTGTAACGATTATGACATTTTTGGGATTAATAAGATGAGTATTTTTCTTTATATTTGACTGTTGTTGTAATGGAAAAAAAGAGAAATAGCTTGGGTTTCTATTTTGGGGATGTTTCCATAAATAGGAAGTTTCCAGAAAAAAAAAGGTTCCAGAGTTAGAAAGTTTCTAAAAAGGAAAATTTTTGTGGAAAGTGTTGAGGTAGATCTAGTCGGGAGATATTCGATGGCATCAGACTTGTTTGCTCAAGGCCGTGAGGGCCCAACTCATGTGATACCGATAGCTCGATGGACTTTGTGGCCGGAGAGTGGGAGTGGTATGTTGCTTCGGATGACGATCCGAGAGCGCGCTTTAGGGTGACGACCCAAGAGCGGGATATTTGGGACTCCCTGGATACCGTAGTTGTGAGCTGCGGCTCGGCAGTGAGCTGGTATGTCTCGAGGGTTTCGACCCGAGAGCGGGGGGAGTGTGTGTGAGTGACTTACTGGATGTCGTAGCTTAAGGCGGTTGGCCTGATAGCGAGCCGGCATGATTCGTTGGTTGCGACCACGGACGGGAGAAGCACTGGGTTGTGAGAAAATAGGGTCTTGGATGTGAGTGTATTGGCTAGAGGGAGACCTCGGGGTTCAGTCGGAGGTGTGCAGGCTGTCGCAACAGTTGCACGGGAAACCTTGGCTGATTGTTTTCAGTCCAGTCAGGGAATGTGCGGGCCGTGTTGATGGTGGCACGGGGTCCTTGACGGATGGACGATGCTGCGGGATTCGAGGATGAATCCTTGTTGGTGGGGGATAATTGTAACATCCGCGAACCAGATATGGCATTTTTGGTCTGAGTGTCGATCGACACCCTTGGTGTATCGATCGACACCAATAATTCCAGTTTCGATTGGTTTGTTTTAATTGCTGTTTGGTTCAATTAGAAACCCCTAAACCAAGTATATAAGTGGAGAAGCGACGAATTAAGGGTTTTAGGGTGTGTTGTTTTGTCGTCGTTGGGTGAGAAAAGAGAGAAAAAGGAGAGAAAGTGTTTGAGAGTGTTTATGTGAGATTTTGGGTCTGTTCTTGGTGTTTTTGGAGAGATCTATAGCGGTAGAAGGGAGAGCTGTTGCTGGGAACGAAGGAGAAGCTTCCTAAGGTGTTGGCTCCACCGTTTCTCATTCAAATCTTCCTGTAAAAGAGGTGAGAGCTTGACCATGGCTGATCTAAGCTTGAGATCTCTTTTGTTTGGTTGTTCTTTGTCTATTTGTAGTGTTTGCTTGCTTGGGTTTGTTGTTTTAGTGATTCTCATAGGTTCCTGAGGCGATTGGGAAAGTTTGAGACGGTTTTGTGTTGATTCGAAACGGAGGATCGACGTTCAGATTTGTGCAGTTCGCGTCTGCAGAGGCAGTGTTGATCGACACCAGTGTGGTGTCGGTCGACACCCTTTTGTGTTAGCGTCGGTCGACACCAGGTTGTGTTAGCGTCGATCGACACCAGTCCGGTGTCGGTCGACACCACTCTTAACCGATTATGAGTTTGTTGTTTGATGTGTTGATTGTGTTTATTGGCTCAACTTAACAATAGAATCTCAGTTGCTTGTGTGTTTAGTCCAGTAGATGGGAGGATGACCTCACTGAGTATTTATAATAATACTCATGCATCTCAATATGTGTTTGTGGTGCAGGTAAAGACAAAGTGTGATCGTGAAATCAGGGCGATGAGGAGGAGGATGTTCTAGAGGCTTGATTGATTGTGGTCTAGCTATTGTTAGGTTGCTAGTGTTGAGTTGATAGAACATTGTAGGATGTTGGAACTTAGTTATTTCATTGTTGGTTATGGATTATTTCAATGTTGATTATTGGATTGTTATTGTTGAGATTCTTATTTGTTTATTGGAATTGTTTCTTAGAACCTGACCAAAGGGAGAATTTGTTTTGTGTGTTTTGAGATCACTGAGCGATTCTGGCGTTTACGGATATTGAGTTAAACAATTAACATGTTACCAGTGTGTCTTCCAGCGTCGAGAGTATGCTAATGCTTTTCTGTTTTCTGGTAATAAGGAGCTTCACAAATATTTTAATGGTGATTTCTGACAACAATATATATAGTTGGACTCTTAACTTAATAGCACATATTGTAGTCTGTATGTACATTCCTCACAAAACTTCGTACACTAATGCTGGTTAAAGAGTCTTTTTCATTCTGGCTGATTCCCACAAAAACCAAATTAAAGAGCTATCTAATTTGAGGATATTTAGGTTTAACATCGAGGAGAAGACACACTAATAGACTGTTGTACGTTAAGAATAATAAAAATTACATGAATAAGTAATAGTTCAGAAGAATGCACTCTAACATACTGTTTAGAGTCTTCTTCACATCTTTATGATGCATGGTTAATCATAGGATATTCATATGCTTGAAATGTATGGATTCATATGCAATCAACTTGTTACTTCCAATGAACACTTCTAGTTTTGGAGTTCATTAACTTTACAAACTCGTAAAAAACTTGAAGCACAAATATATATGCACGTACAATGTTTTAAAAAATCCGCTGTAGCACATTGATTTAAACACAAATTGGATGAAAAGGATAATAATTCCTTTCACAGATGAGTTCCGGATTCAAACTCCATCAATGGTAGATGGGAACATTTAGTCCCCTAAAACCAATCTTTGTCTTCTTATATACAAACACGAAATTAAGACTGGGTGTTAATTTAATTATTAACTATTTTAAATTAATAGCAGTTTAGTTTTCTTACATTTGTGGCTTCTTGTTACGTTGGTGAGGAAGTTAACTTTGATTTGGATTCTGGTATTTTTTGCTAATTTTTTTTTCTTTGCAAAATAATTTTCTCTTTTTGTTGAACAAATTAGAGAGATTGCCTTTGATGTTTGATCACTCTGATGACCTACCAAGTAAAAATAATTGGTAGGCTTAAAATGTTAATTAACCAAAAAAAACTTAGAATGTCGTTTTGAAAGTTGAACTGTTGTAGTAGGTTTAAACCACTACATATATACATACGTGATGATATGACGATCAACAAAATACCAATATATATGTCCAATTTCTCTTTTTCCTATTTAACAAAGGAAAAAATACTAAAAAAAACCTGAAATTATTTTTATTTGGACGTATATTATCTAATTGTTTTGGATTATAATCAGTCCCGTCTCAAATAAATGTTAGACCCTAGATGAACTGAATTTTTTGGATCTTCACAAGAAATAATTTTTTTTTTTGGTCCCCTTTACTCAAGGGTTTTTTCCAAATTTTGGAATGGTCCCTAGGCTTTCGCCTCTCTCGCCGCCCCTTGAACCGAGACTGATTGTAATAAAAATACACTAAATAATAAAAATGCGTCATTTAAAACCCAAAACAATAAATGTTGTTATTTTCATATCTACGATTTTTCAACAAATTTAAAGTTCCAATTTTACCCTGGTCATCTAAATTAATTTTTAATTCTTCATATAAAAACTCTCGATTTTCTTTTAACCATGTCAAACCAGGAATTAACCCCGGTTATCTCTCTTCTTTCTCTCTTCTTCCTAATTAATTGACATTAAGATCAAGTTCCTCTGTTTTACTCGACGGTCTCGTTTCTTCAGCCATGATCTCCTCTCATCTCCTCTCCCAACGAACTCCTTCCAAAATTTCACTCTCAAAAAGACGACCAAGCAAGTACGATCAAACCATCGGTCTCATCTCTCTCCATCTCATACCCATCTCTCTCCCACAACTCTGCTTTCTTCTACGAAGCTTTCAACGCCGACATCACCATCACCGGGTAAGATGGACCTGATCCGCATTCTCGAAAAATTCATCTCATCTCTTCCATCAACGATCTCGGCGTCACTCTCCATTTTCCTTCTTCTAGCCTCAGATTCTTCCTCGTTAGTTCCTCGTTAGAGGAAGCCCCTTCATCACCTGCTCCACTAACTCCTCCATCACAATGGGGCTGTTCGTTTGGTTACCGCACGTACATGCGGCTGCGGTAGACGCAAGTATTGTTGTTCGTTATGTAGTCGCAAGTTCTGCGTCAAAACGCAGCGACAAACGCAGCGTCTTGTGACGAAAATATTTAGACGTTAGTTTAATTCAGCGTCTATGACTAAAACACAGCGTTATATATGGTATATGACAAAAATAACCTTATTATTTTTGAGAAATCACAGATAAACCTAACCCTAAATCAGTCTCTCTTCACGGCGAAGCTCAGCCAAGCTCGGCCTTAGCTTCTTCTTTTACGACAAAGCTCCGATCTGCTCTATCTCTCTCCAGTCTCCATATCTCTCTCCCAATCTGTGAGTTTCTTCGTCTCTCTCTAATTCCTTCTCCATCTCCATGTATATTGGTTTTTTGCTTCACTTAATTTGGGATTTGAATTGTTGGATTAGCATGATAAGGGTTAAGATTCATTGGGTTAGCATGATTTAGTTCACTTTCACTGAAATTAATCGATACCCAGTAGGTTAAGATTCAATGGGTTAGCAATATAAGGGTTTCTTCTTTCTCTCTCTTTGACTTTACTTGGGTTAATGTTATTGGCAATGGCTGATGTGTGTGTATTGGTCTGATATGAATCCATTCCTTTGCTGCTACTACTCGTTTATTGCAATGGTAACTACGGTTCGTTTTTTTGTTTGTTGCTACTACTCGTTTTTTTGTTGCTACTACTCGTTTATTGCAATGGTAACTACGGTTCGTTTTTTTTGTTTTTTTTTATTGCTGATGTGTGTGTATTGGTCTGATATGAATCCATTCCTTTGCTGCTACTACTCGTTTTTTTGTTCGTTATTACTTAGTCGAGACTCATCATCTCTGTTTATGTGTGTGATATGTATGTATGTGATATGTATGTATGTGATATGTATGTATGTGATATGTGTGTATGTGATATGTTTAGCACTTGTTTAACACTTGTTTGTTTGGCTTTTGATGATTTCTCAGGTTAAAACTCAAGTGTTTTGAGAAAGAAGATGTCTAAAGATGTAAGTGTTTTGGCTTTTATCTTAGTGTTTGGTTTGGATCTTAGTGGTTGTCGTTTCATATTTTTTTATGCATTGTTTTAGAGTTGGACAGATGATGAAACTCGATTATTCTTTCAACTTTATGCGGATGAGAGAAAAAAAGGAAATAGAACAAGTGTAGGAATGAATCAAACTGGGAAAGATACCATCATGAAGAAGTTTGAAGAGAAATTTAAGAGGGGATTTAACAAATGGATCCCTCATTTTAAGAATAAGTATGATTCGTGTAAGAAAAAGTACGCCACCTTTAGAACGTTAACTCATAGTAGGCCTTAGGCTCGGTATGATGATATGGGAAGGTTGGAGATGTCAGATGATTGGTGGAAGCAACGGATAGAGGTACTTGCTTGTGCTATATATGCTTGTTCTTTTGATCACAGTCTCTTCTTAATGTAGTTACTCTGCCTAAGTTTAGTAGTATATAACACTCCTTTGTTTATGCTTTATAGGAATGGCCTGCAGCAAGAAAATTTAGAAGCAAAATGATTGCTAATATGGATGTGTTTGAAGAAGAATTCCGTTTGGTAGTAGTGACTGGAGCTGAAGGATGGAGCGGTCAAACTGGAGAAGCTAGTTTAAATTCTACAGTGGATGGAGATGATGATGATGAAGTTGATTTTGTTGACAAAGATATGCCAGCACCGGTAGAGAAACAAACTCAAACACAAACCCAAGTTGGAAGTTCAAGAGCAAAAAAAAGGCGTAGGGAGAAAGATATGGCTGTTGAAGCTGTTATAAAACGGACCGAAGCTCTTGNCGGATATGAACCCATTCCTTTGCTGCTACTACTCGTTTATTGCAATGGTAACTACGGTTCGTTTTTTTGTTTGTTGCTACTACTCGTTTTTTTGTTGCTACTACTCGTTTATTGCAATGGTAACTACGGTTCGTTTTTTTTGTTTTT
>NC_025685.1:18554004-18646008 GCF_000633955.1 Camelina sativa | reverse complement strand
GGTTTTATAGCTTTTACTAGTGCTGAAGATAAGATTAGTTTTTTGGAGCTTATGACTAGTAGGAAACTTGATGATTTGTAGTGTTTATGAAGCAGATCATGACATTTCATGTGTTATAGTTTTGGTTTTGTTGTGTTATGAATGAGTTTTGGTTTTGGTTGTGTTATGAACGAGTTTTGGTTTTGGTTGTGTTATGAACATTGTTGTGTTATGAACGATTAACGAGTTTTGGTTGTGTTTGGCAATTAGTTTATTTATGGCAACTATTCTATGGTTTTGTAGATGATTAGAAGATGGATGTTGGGTGATGATGATGGTGATGATGATGATGAACTTGGTTTGATTGATTCACTTACTGCAGAGAGGTTAAGTCATAGAACAGATCGAGGAGCAGGATGGTGTCATGTCCAACAAATTATGCATGGATCAGATACACAATATTATGACATTCTTCGAATGAACCAAAGAACTTTTGAGGCTTTATGTAAGATGCTAGCTACACGATATGGATTACTAGAGTCTGAAAATGTCTACATTGAGGAATCTGTTGCCATGTTTCTTGAGGTCGTTGGTCAAGATAAAACTATCCAAGATATAGCTGCAAGATATCAGCGGTCATTGGATACAGTGAAAAGGAAGGTTGATGATGTTTTAAGTGCTCTCATCAAGTTTGCAGCAGATACACTAAAGCCACAAGAAGGTGAATTTACCATAGTAAACCATATTTTACTCTGGCCATTTTTTAAAGATTGTGTTGGAGCACTTGATGGAACTCATATCCCGGTTCGTCCTCCACGTCGATCTACAGAAGCATATAAAGGTAGAAAGCAAGAACCTACAATAAATGTTCTTGCTATATGTAAATTCGATATGAAGTTCATATACGCATATGTCGGTGTACCTGGTAGAGCACATGATACAAAGGTCTTGACTCATTGTGCGAGGTATGAACCTTTTTCCCACATCCGCCTAGTGGGAAGTACTATCTTGTTGACTTTGGGTATCCCACAAGGATAGGGTATCTTGGTCCACATCGTGGTTTGCGATTAGCCACAAATATAGGCTAGTTCCAATTAGCCATGGCGTTCGGATTTTCGGTTCGGATCAGATAGGATTTTTCGGATTTCAGATTTTTTGGATGGAATAGCTCATATGGTTAGTGTGTGTATCCCTTATCTATGACGTTTGAGGTTTGAGTCCTCCTCCCAAAAATAATACTAATGCCTAAATATTAACTCGGAATTCGGTTTAGCGGATAACCGGTCGAATTTTGGTTCAGATCGGTTTAAAACTTACCAAATTACACTCAATATAAAAACCGATCAGTTTTAACAGAGAAATTGAAACCAATCCAAATCGGGTTTTTTCGGATCGGTTTGTTCAGTTTCGGATTATATGCCCTGGGCTAGTTCCAACTAAACCATTCTCTTCATCCACAAACCATGGTCATATAAATGTACTTCAGCCCACGAACACCTTACATTTGTAGACTCAATCTCTTTGCAACAGACTCTTCCACTAACAAGCTTCACTTAAAACACGTATCTCGAGCGATTACTCCATTCCGCTCCAACCACAGACTTCACCTCACCAACGATCCGCTTTGACCCACACTGGCCATTTCCTAGTCCATAACCACAACTAAGGTTCGCCCATTAAGTCTCCATACAACCACTTAAGCATTCCCGTCAAAATATTGCTGGAAACCAAGCTAACACAATATGCTCCGCATGAGCTAACCATTGGTGTCGATCGACACCCTCCCCGTGTCGGTCTACACTGATGCCCTCGACATCACCTCCATCGATCCACCCTCGATAAACCATAACTCCTATCATTCTTCTATGACCCAAACACACAACAACATGCTTGTCTCGATAGACACCACCTTGGTATCGCTCAACACCCAATACATGCCATAATATATCTCTGGAAAACGTCCATGTAAACCTCTGGTTAATTAATAACTAACCATTCATTCAACAAATCTACTGTTCGATATGAAGCTTACAGAATCACAAAGCTCCTCACAAAATTTTAGCCAAATCGGACTCCGTTTCATCCTCTAAATGTTTCTCCGAAGTAGCCATCCCGGCCTAGTTGTTGATGTCCGTCCGACAACGCCAATGATATCCGTGGACACCAATCTTGCAACCATGATATAGGTTTCTCCTTCAGCCTCTTTTGGCCGCAAAACCCTAACTATCCATAATACTCGCTTCCCATACGAATCATCATAAACAATACAGTCTCACAAGGCAACAACCAAGGAAAATAACTCATGGGTTCCTTCCAATTCCTCTCACCCATAACAAATCCACCACAATCATCCCCAAACCCTAGATAAACTTTAGATCAACCTCTTACCTTGGATTAGGGACGAGATAGGAGCAAGAAGCAACAAAGAGGGCATATGTCCTCATCCACGCTACACAACCCAACTCCCCTTCATTCTCATCCCCATAACAATTTCCTCTCCTTCCTAACATCTAGAGATCTCAAATCTCTCTTCTCTTATCTTCTCTAGGGCAGGAAAACGGCTAGGATGGGGAACATCTAAAACAAAGAGGGCGTTCTCCTTTTCTAAGGAAAGTTTAGGGTTTCTCCAAAACCTGTAAACTGCACAAAGCCAGAGAAAGAACCAAACCAACTAATCTGAAATATTTCTAGTGTCGACTGACACCCACACAATTGTTTCTAGGTTACGAGCGTTACAGTTAAAGTTAATGTCAAATAGTTTTTCAGGCTTGGAAATTGTTTGTGATGAAGAACTTAAGCGTTCAACTATGTTGGACTCCAATATAGATTCAAAGGTATGTAAAAGAATATATTTTTACCTGTTTTCCTTTAAATTTCAAAAAGAATCAGGGAATAACCATTCATGAGTAATTTTGATTAAAGAATTTATTTGTTTTCTTTGGTGATTTATTTATTTGTTGTTGATTACAGCATAGCTCAATAATTTTTATTTTATTTTTAAGTAGTTTTGGTCTCCTAATGATGTTCTTTAACAAATACAGTAAAACCTCTGTAAATTAATACTCTATAAATTAATAAACACTATAAATTAATAAATTTTGCTAGTACCAAATCGGGACAGTGTAAAAAATAACAAAATTCGATAAGATAATAAGATAATAATTTTTTTGAAATCACCATGTAAAATATGGTCCCAGTAATATCATAAATTAATAATCATGTAAATTTATATATATATATATATATATGCTGATATAGTAAAGTATGTTTCTCTTAAACCCCATATCTATAAAACAATTGTTATATTGTATCTTCAAACTATAATGATATAAAATATTCTATAACATTTCATAAAACAGCTAAAACTTTTTAAAGTTTTTAATTTCTAAATATGCATCATTTACATTTTGATAGTTTGATAGATTATTAAAATACGATAATTGATATTCTTATTCATAAATTTGAAAATTTATCTCATGTGTATAAGTGAATTTGTCTATAATATTTGTAATTCATTGTCAATAATATTTTTTAATTATTTCGAATTCAATTCCAATACCATAAAATTTACAACATCCAAAATTCTAATATTATTTTGCAAAAATTGTCTAATTTTAAAAAAAATCAAAAAATTAAAAATATACCTATAAATTAATAATTATTAATTTACACTATAAAATAATAATTATTAATTTATAGATAAATTAATATCACTATAAATTAATAAAATATCTTGGTCCCAACATTATTACTTTATAGAGGTTTTACTGTAGAATGATTTTATAACATATAATATATAGCTTATATGAGAACGATGCATTAAGAGCTTTCTCTACCATTTTCACCTTATGAAGGTTATTTTTTAAATGAAGTTTGTCGTTTGGTTTAGGGAAAATGTTGTTCTTCAAATAGAAGTGTACACCGAGTATAATCTGATCTGATTTCAAACTTCATCAGCACCGAAGAAAGTATTGTCATGCCAAGCCGCAAAATATGGTTGTTAATCATCAAAGGACAAAAGTGGCGATGAAATAGCAAAAATTAATAATGTTTTCCAGATCTTGTGGGATATGCCAATTAATAATGTTTTCTATACTGAACATGCTATGTGTCGACAAAGACTTATACTGATAGCAAGGGGATGTGAAGGTAGCATATTCTTTGATACCCTTAATTAACCCTAAAAGTAGTTTCAAACATTTCAGTCTTAGGCGGGTCACCATTACTTGACTTAGCTTAGAAAGGCGAACATCTGGGCGAGAAAAGACGGTCTTCATGGTAATGACAATAAATATCATAAAGACTGGAGATGAAGAGAAAATATGATATGATAATGGGCAGCACTGAGAATGATCAAGTGGAAGCTGAGCTTGTTCGGGAAGATGTTATGCTTGTACCCGTTGGACAAATGACAAGGGCGAGGACCAAACAACTTGCTGGAGCTATCCAATTGATGTTTGATGATATTTAGAACAAAGAGGACAACCAAGTACAACACAATACCCTAACCTTGATCCGAACACAATGAAGAGCTAAGTGGACCGAAGGGTGTGTGGACATTGTACTCTTTTTCCTTATCCTTGGTTTTTTCCCGATGGTTTTCCAGGAAAGGTTTTAATGAGGCAATGGACTCACACTTCACTAATGGTCTACTCTTTTGTTTGGAAGTCCACTTTGAGCCTAATACAAGCCCAAAATAATCATTTTATTTTGTGGTAAAAAAAGGGGCGATGAAAATGGAGTTCAACTCACCTTGGGAAGGACACCGTGGGAAAACTTCAAGAGTTTGGTCTCCATTCAACTATCTATATTTATTTTCTTTTAGTTTCAAGAATAATTAATACTTGGCTTTGTTACCAAGTTTCTTATCCATATATAAACACATGCATGTAATCTCATATGAGAATCATCAATCAATTTTCTTTTTCATTTTATGAGTCTATCTCTTTGTTCTTTGTCTAGAACACTTTGTTGTTTCTTGGTGTGTAATATCCAAAAAACAGCCTCCTCTTGCTGGACTAGTGTGTCATATATCTAGCAGCGATTGGAGTTGGGAATATCAGCAGCCTTACGCAACTGTTGTGCGACCCCTCCATCCATTAAATCTCCCTCGTTGCACCTTGCACCTGGGCGAGTTTCTATCCTTTCTAATTTGGCTGAGTGATCCTCGAATTTGGGCGTATTAGAAGACGTAGGGATACACAAGAAAGAGATGGTGAAGAACGCGGAACACAAGAAGATTTACACATGAGGGAAATGAGGGCCGAATTGAGAGCAATTTTGTGAAGTAATGCAACTGAAGTCTAGCGGAATAGTTTTTTTTGCTCTGCACATACATATTTACAAGCAACAAAAATACAATTGATTTTCCATTAGAGAGTTTTTGCAAATTTTGTTTTAGCTCTGCAAATTTTGCTTTTGCTCGCAATCAAACGATGGATTTAGTTCCTCGCCGTCCCGATATGATTGTTGATGGATGTAAGTGGATATTTAAAAACAAATTTTCAGCTAATGGTTCTCTTAGGCGGTGCAAGGCACGTCTTGTGGCTAAAGGTTACAAACAACAACTCGGACGCGACTGTGAAGATACGTTTAGTCCGGTGATCAAGTCCACCATAATCAGATTGGTTCTTGATGTTGATATCTCCTCTTTATGACCAATCCAATAGCTAGATGTCAACAACGTCTACTTACAAAGCACATTGAATGATGAAGTCTACATGGAACAACCACCAAGCTTTATAGATCTTGATGTTCCCTCTCACATTTGTTGTCTCCAAAAAGCTATTTACAGTTTGAAACAAGCTCCGCGTGCATGGTACTTGGAGCTTAAGAACTTCCTCACTTCTCTTGGTTTTCGGAATTTGTTAGTCGATACGTCTATGGCTTGCTCCGCATTGGTAATCAGTTTATCTATCTTTTGGTTTATGTTGATGATATTCTCGTCACTAGGAACGACTATGCAGGGCTTCAACAAGTTTTGAAATTACTTTCTTAGCAGTTCTCCATCAAAAATCCCAAAGATCTTAATTACTTTCTTGGTCTTGAAGCTCGTCGGACAGCCAAGGGTCTGCACTTGTCTCAGCGGAAGTATATTCTTGTCATTCTTCTTCGTTATGACATGCTCACTGCAAAACAGTTGCACCTCCCATGGCTTCATCTCCCAAACTCTCTATCCACTCTGGTACGACTCTCTTTGATCCGTCTGTCTATCGCAAGCTTGTTAGAAGTCTTCAGTACCTCGCTTTCGCCCACCACGACACCTCATTTTCAGTAAATTTTCATCTCAATTCATGCATAAACCAACTATTGAGCATTACAAAGCAGCGAAGTGAGTACTTCGATACTTGGTCAGCATGACAACCCATGGTATCTTCTTTGCCGCCAAGAAAAATCTTACTTTTCATGTCTTTTCATATGCGGATTGGACTGGTGATAGATATGATTATGTCTCTACAAACGCCTACATCATCTATCTTGGAAGCCATCCAATCTCATCATCTATCTTGGTGAGCAGATTAAAGACTTCAAGAATTATTAGCTCTTTCCTCAACTGAAGCGTGATATCGAGCCATCGCAAACGTCTCCGCTGAAATAACATGGGTCTTTAATCTGCTCACCAAGCTAACATCCAACTGGCAAGACCTTGGTGGTGTATTGTGACAACGTCAGAGCAATGTTCTTATGTGCTAATCCAGTCTTTCATTCTCGGATAGCATATGTCAATACCAAAGACCAACTCGCGGATGCCTTGACAAAACCTCGACCATGATCATGCTTTGTTGAACTGTGAGACAAGATTGAAGTTTTAAACACCTCCATCCTAAGGGGGACGTTACGGATACATCTTTATAATAGAACATATTCTTCTTCTACTTATGGAAACCTCTGTAATTAAAGTAGGCTAGAATATTCCTCTGTAATGTTATATAAGCAGTTGTACATTCTATTGGTAAGATATGAGAAATATATCTTCTCTACATTTATATCGTCCTGTTCGGAATTATAATCTGAATCTCTTTAAGCTAAGTGCACTCTTACACTCTATAGATGGAGCAGCAGCGTTGAGATTGACGCTCAATGAACAAACACTACAAGAAAACATGCTATTTGTGACTTCAAATATTGTTCCAAAATATTCGCAAATATGCTATATACAACTACTTTGCGACTATTTGAGATGGTCGTTAAAAATTGGTCGCAGATTTTCATGGTTCCAAAATAGTGACCGACTACTATGTGACCTCATTTTAGAGTCCTAAATTTGCAACTACGTTAAGACTCTAATATGTAGTCATATATTAGAGACTAATGAGTGACGTATATATGTAGTGAGTTTTTTGTGACTCAAAATAGAGACTAAATTTTGACGGCATTTAAAGTCGCATATTACTTACATTTTTGCGACCAACTACAGAAGAAAAAACAAACAAAAAAAAGATTTCTTATAAAAGAAATGGAAATCAAAAATAATTTTATTTGTAATTATCATTACAAACCGAAAATACAATGTATATATCTATACGACTATATATATTAGCATCATCGACCGGAGCGACGGAAAACAAAACGGTGGTAGTGGCTGGTAGTGGCCAGAGACGGAGATGTGGTGGCCAAAGACATAGATGCGGTGGCCGGAGACGTCGATACGACAACCAGAGTGTCGGTGATGCGACGCTGGAGAATTTGAGATATATTGGTGGTGAACGACCCAAGCACCTTCAACGGTGGTCCTCCATTTCCAGTATCACCTATGTCGTCGTTTGATACTTATTCTTCAGATCTACCCATAAAATCTAAAACACAAACCAAAGAGATAATTAAAACTCATAGGAGTTCCCTAGATGTATCTCAGTAAAGATGTGTTGGGAAACTAGATCTGAATAGCAAAACCATTATAAACTCTAATCTCAAGCAAATACACATGCATATAAGTAGATTAAGAAGGATATTGTGAGAGAAATAGACAAACTTGTTTCTGTTTCCACCATCTTCACCGACGCAGTTGCCGTACTTTATATGGTGGTCGGCGTAGAGGCAGCGTTTGGCTCTGCCCATGAAGACTTTGGTATCATCTGAGTTTTTTGTAACGATTTGATTTTTCGCGTTTGTCGATTTCACTTGACGAAGAGGAGAAGGGGGCTAAACCTAGAGATTAGAAAAGAGGAGAGAAAGAAGAAGGGAAACAAACAAAATTGATTTACTAGATACGATGAAGAGAAAGGAAGGAAGAGAAGGGAAGGAAAAACAAAGATGATTTTTGTCCATTGGATTAAATCTATCAACGGTAGATGACACACCAAAAGACAATCATTGCCATTTAAGATTAGCCAATGAGATGTTTTCTTATTATTTTTTTCCTTTAGGTAAATTATGGTAATTTGCCATCATTTTGTGTCATAATTTCGAAACTAGGAGTTTAGGATTTATAAAGTATTAGATTTAATTTTACTTTAAATCAATTAAATTTATAAATAATGTATTCTAAATTTTTTTGATTGATTTCAGTTTTGAGTATATATAATAGTTACATCATTCGTTTAGAAATTTTAAAATTATGATTTAGAATTAAGAAAGAAAAAACTGACTAGAATAAATTGGCAATAAGCATTTAGAAGCACTTATAGTCCAATTGTGAAATGTATCTATAATTTTAAGAGGTAAAATAATCTTTATAAGTTTTTTTCCAACTTACATAACCTTACATGTAAAATTAAAATCACCTAACTTACATAACCATCTTCTACATAACTTGTTGTTTGCAAAGATTTTAACTAAAACATGTAAAATTAAATTTCTAGATAGAATATATAAATGTATTAGTTAAAATCAATGCAAAATGGTTAACTCAACATATTAGTCGTTCAATATTTTCAAATTATATTTTTAAAATCCCAAGGAGTTGCTAAACCAAGGCAATGTAGTCCCAAAAATCGTAGCAAATTAGTCACAAGAGCGTAGTAACATAGTCGTAACATTTTTCAGTTGCATTTTCATCACAAATAGTGACGTAATATTATGAGTCACAAACCATTATTCTAGATTTATTAACTTTGAGATCTAAATTCAATAATTATAAGACTTAGAAGCACTTATAGTCCAATTGTGAAGTATATATATCTTTAATTTTAAGAGGTAAAACAATCATTTGGTAAGTTTTTTTCTATCTTACATAACCTTACATTAAAAACCTATGTACCATCTTCTACATGACTTGTTGTTTACAAAGAGTTTAACTAAAACATCTAAAATTAAAATATTTAGAAAGAGTATATAAATATATTAGTTCAAATCAATGCAAATTCTACATGACTTGTTGTTTACAAAGATTTTAATTAAAACATCTAAAATTACAATATTTAGAAAGAGTATATAAATATATTAGTTTAAATCAATGCAAAAATGGTTAACTCAAAATATTAGCCATTCAATATTGTCAAATTATATATTTGAAAACTTGTGTAGAAAAAATAAAGTTTTAGTTGTATAATAATGATTCACTATCTATAGTAGTTCAAATTAACATAGAAACCTTAGAACTTAACATATTGGCAAATCTCAGTTGATAAAATATATAAATGAAACCGTGAGGGTCACTAAATCTCAACTGTTTAGTTATTATTGATAAAGTCGAGCAAAACAAAGAATAAACATAAAATTAAACATGTAAATGAATCTCAAATGTGAAATTTGAAATTAAAAATATCAAGAGTGAGTCAACAGTCTTAAAAGAGTAGCTAAATCAGGTGTTAGTCGCAAATTCTTCAGGTGTTAGTCGCAATAGCGTCACAAATACGTCGATAAAAGGTAGCAGAAGAGTGACAGATTGATGTAGTCCTAACAGTGTGGCAAATCAGTCGCATATTGTGATGTTTTTGAGACTACCTAATATACATCACAAAATAAAAATCTTGAATTCTACACATGATGAACAAAACTGTTTATATAAATCACTCAGGAGCACTCATAGTAGTAATATAAAGTACATGTAATAGTAAGATTTAGTAAAACATTGTTTTCATCACTTAGTTTTAAGTTTTTTCTTCATTGCAACACATTCTCATAAAAGAACATTTAGCACTTAAGATAGATTTAGAACTTATGGATGTTTAGTTTATAATCATTGAAAATTAAGACTTTGAAAAAGATATTATTGTTAAGTTCGAGCAAAACAAAGCATAAACATAAAATTAAACATGTAAATGAATCTCAAATGTGAAATTTCAAATTAAAAATATCTAGAGTGGATAAAAAGTCTTAAAGGAATAGTTAATTCAGGTGTTAGTCGCAAATTCTTCAGGTATCTGTCGCAATCTCATCGCAAATTGTGACCTCTTTGTTACTAAATCAGGGTAAAAATGAAGTTGCAAATAAGTCCTCAATATGTGACGTTTTTGCTACTATCATTACCGACTAATTAACGAGTCACATAGTAGTCGCAATTTTTGACCGTTGTGCGACCAATATTTATTTGTGACGAATTAGTCCTAATGTTGTCACTAATTTGAGACTCTTTTGTGACTTATATCTTTCATCGTTAATAAGCGACATTTTTCTCTCCAATTATTCTGTAGTCGTCGAATCGTTACAAAGTAGTCTTATAAGAGTCGTTTTATTGTGCGATCAAAAAAATAGTCACAAACTGGAATCCCAAAATGCATATTTTTTTGTAGTGAAAGCTTAGAACCAGAGACTTTTTTGGAGCTTTGTGGAAGAGCTTCTGCGTTAATCGTAGGCAGGCATGACCCGTGGGTGAAGAGCTAGTACTTTAGGCATCCAAACTATATAAATGTTAAAGGGCATCAATTACCAAAATTGTCTGGTAGTGCAGTTGTCAATCCCGAACGTAAAGTCGTAATCTTTTGCTGTTCGAACCATGTGTAAAAGATTTGTGCGTTATTTTTTTATCTTTGTTTTTTAGTGGGTTAAAACGATACGTAAAAAGCTTATGGTTTTATGTAGTATTTTATTAAGATATATGGTACTACAAAAAAGTACATCAATTTGATAATTGACATTTATCCCTTCAGCAACAAAGTGCACAACAGCACAAGTGAAGAAAAAAGTTTTATGATTGTACTAAGCAAATCTCTTTTGGAAAACGTTGACGTCAAATGTTTAGATACTTTAACCATATATGTTTTGTATCCAATTCATAATCATCTACAGTATCTTTAATCTATAGACTTTTATTTTTGGTACATAATTTAGTTACAGTCTTCTAATCATTTTATTGTAAATTAACATAACTATTTTGGACGATTATTCAATTACCATAGTTTATAATTTCAAAATCTAAGAAACTTTAATTAGATAACTAATTACCAGGATATTAAAGATAAGAATTCTTAGTTAGAAGTAATTAGTTTTTTTTCTTTTTCTTTGGTCAAGGAAGAATTAATTAGTCTTCCAAATTTTTTTTTTCCCTAAACAATTTGGAAGTTGATAAGAATTACACATAAATTTACTAAACAGAGATTTTCTACTAACACTATAAAATAATCGAGTTATGACCATCTTTAAGCTCTCAAACCTTCCAACTTGCCTCTTGTGAAGATGAAAAGTTTCTGGTCAAGGATAGCAATTGCTCTGCTTTTCATAACAGTAACGGTTTCAGGTACACCATTATTGTAACATCTACTCGTATACACATAATCTCAAAGATATAACATGTGTATCTTCTTTTTTTATATATAGCAAAAGCGGAGTTCGGACAATGGTGTGTAGCCGATTCACAGATACCAGATTCTGTGACACAAGCAGCCTTAGACTGGGTTTGTAAACACGACGAAGCAGACTGCTTTAAGATTCAGCCTAACCAGCCGTGCTTCTTGCCCAACACTGTCAAGGGTCATGCCTCTGTTGTCTTCAATAGTTATTACCAGCGTTATAAGCACATGGGTGCTGATTGTTACTTCAGCAGTGCCGCAATACTCACGCAACGCGACCCTAGTAAGCAACTTTATCTAGACCCTTAATTTTGTCAACAATTATTTAAGCTCTTTGATGAATTAAGATCTTGACCCATTTGTGTTTGATTATCTCATGATTTGATAGGTTATGGTTCGTGCCATTTTGAGTATATGAAATGATTCAAATGAAGGGGCCAAGACATGAAAGATGATGAGTATAAAGATTTTTTCTCATTTTTACTACTACTGGTGAACAATATAAAATAAATCCAATGTTTGTTGGAACTTGGCAGTTTCACTTTTTTACTTTTCTGGAGCTAATGAACAACAGCTTATTTTCTAATGTAGAATTTTGATAAATTGTATGGTAATAAGATTATACTAAATTCTACCAATGTGAATAAGTAAAGGAAGTTTATGGTTGTGGATACGGAATTTTATTAAGCAATCTCTTAGGGGAAAACATTAGGGATATGGCATTGATAATGTCTTTGGAAAGCCTTGGCCAAGAGAAATAAGGGTGTAATTGTTTTCTTTAGTTGAATACTAATACACTAGGTTAGGACCCGCGGTACACCGCAGGACAAATTATTTATAACTAAAACAATTAAATTATAAGTTGTATTTATTGGTTAAATATGTTATAATTATATAATAATTAATAATTTTATGTTTAAAGTTTAAACCATATAATACTGCAATATAATTTATTTTTTTGATAACATTTATTAATCAATTTAATTAGATATATATATTCTCGGATATCGATAGTGTTAACAAAATAATGAAATGATATTTTACCCGTTTAACACCAAATTAATGATATTTTTAAATTAATCTAAATATCGACAAAACCCTTCCCGCTATATAACTCCGTCCCGAGATATTTTAACTCGTAATATATAATCTTAATTTTTAATAGTATTTATTATTTTTATTATAAATATTAGATTGAGTTGATATGTTATTTATTAAGGTTATAATTATTTACATTATATAAGATTGACTCTTCTTATAAAGTTTAAATATTTATAACACTTGGAATTCTTAAAACGGTTGAGTATTTCTCATATTTGAAGTTTCGTAAAAGTTTAAATATGTAAAAAAGTTGAAATATTTGTAATATTTATTTTATATTTCTAATATTTGAAACTTCATAAACGTTTAAATATTTTTAACATTTTATAAAATTTAACTTTCAAATAAAATATAAATATTTATAATATATAACTTTTTAAAAGTTTTAAATATTTATAATATTTAACTTTTTAAAAATCTTTAAAATAAAATACCTAAATAAACCAAATAAAATTTTTTTAAGTTTGAATGTCTGATAAATCAAGCTTTCTACTCATTTTTATTATGAATCATTTTTGTCTCTTTTATAGTATAACTCTGAACTATTGCTCAATTTTCTAGGCGATGTGGGATATTGTACCCGTATTTTTTAATTTATCTATTGAGTAATATATGTCCGTTTTAAAAATTTGTATTACATCATGTGCAGGAAAAAATCACAATTTTTATTAACTAAATGTATTATAGAATAATTCAAGATAATTTAAATATAAATTCAAATAAAAATGAAAGGAAATCATATATTTATGTTTGAATGAGGTAAAAATATTTCTTTAATCTTTTAAATCTTACCTATATTTAATTTTAATTTTTTTGGTAACTAGTATTAAAGTAACTACATTAAATATAAAAACTTTTCAAAAAGTATTTTTTTGAGCAAAAACTGCTGCAAAAATACTAGTATAGATTAGAGAGATTTATCAAATCTCCCGGTCCTTTACCAAAACAAAAGAAACCCTAGCTACCAGCAAGAAGACGCAGACAAATAGAAAACAAGTTGAAGGGAGATAATTCTTATGCTTTATACTTTGAATAGTAGACGTGTCCAAGTTTCAATTGATCCTCTACGTTTTATGTGCTTTTTTCACGTACGTTACAATGTTCTATATAAAACAAGATGCATTAGTTACAATGTACTTGTTTAGAATTCATAAACGTAGCCAACTGGCTGTCTTTTAATTAAAAAATTGAATAAAATGCAAAGAATTCATAACGTAACTGCAACTGGGCAACAACGTTTCACCTACATATTTTGTTTTTCTCGTTTGTTACTGGTGCACAATAAAGCAGCTAATGAAACAAAATATGTAGGTAAAACGTTTTGATAACTTTTAATGTAAAATATATAATTTGAGTTTTAATGAGTTTTTATGTGATGTTGATTATTTTTGTTTAGGAAAGTTGATATGATTTAATGTAAAATCTTTCAAATCTCATTCTCAAAATATTTGGATTTCTGTATTTTTAAGTAGTTCTTCTCAAATACTACTATTATATCCTTTAAAATCATTAACAATCAAATTTTGAAAACAAATTTAATAACACTGGATTTTTTAAGTAAAATTTTAAGTCATTAATTCAATAACAATGGATTTTATTAGAATTCCCAAAAAAACTATGATTGGATAACATAAGATTTGTACACATTAAACAAATCACAATGTTTAAATTTCAAAATCTAAGAAACTTAATTATATTGCCAATGAAGTATACAACCCCACTCATGGGATTACATTCCTAATAAGAAGTAATTAGTAGTCTTGCAAAAAAGTAATTTTGTACCTAAAGAATTTGGGAGTTGATAAGAATTACACATAAATTTACTAAACAGAGATTATCTACTAACACTATAAATACTCGAGGTGTGACCATCTTTAAGCTCTCAAACCTTCCAACTTGCATCTTGTGAAGATGAAAAGTTTCTTGTCAAGGATAGCAATTGCTCTACTTTTCATAACAGTAACGTTTTCAGGTACACCATTATTGTAACATCCTCTCGCATACACATAATCTCAAAGATATAACATGTACGTGTCTCTTTTTTTTTTTAAATAGCAAAAGCGGAGTTCGGACAATGGTGTGTAGCCGATTCACAGATACCAGATTATGTGACACAAGCAGCCTTAGACTGGGCCTGTCAACAGGGCGGAACAGATTGCAGTAAGATTCAGCCTAACCAGCCTTGCTTCTTGCCCAACACTCTCAAGGACCATGCCTCTGTTGTCTTCAATAGTTATTACCAGAGTTATAAGCACATGGGTGCTGATTGTTACTTCAGCAGCGCCGCAATACTCACGCAACGCGACCCTAGTAAGCAACGCGACCCTAGACCCTTTTGCCAACAGTTATTGAAGCTCTTGATCAAACAAAATTTTGAACCATCCGTCTCTGATTATCTCATGATTTTGATAGGTCACGATTCGTGCCATTTTGAGTATATCAAATGATTCAAAGGGAAGGGCCAAGATGACATGAAAGATGATAAAGAGAGTGATTTTTCTCATTGTTAGTACTATTGCACAATATTAAATATATCCATCTTTGTTGCTTTGGAGCTAATGAAGCACAAACTTGTTTTCTAATTAATGTAGATTTTTGATAATTGTATGGTAATAAGATTACATTAATATGGTCATTTACATAATCCGCTTTAGCAACAAAGTGAACAAGGAATAAGTTTTATGGTTGTCGTCGACACGGAATTGTATTAAGCAATCTCTTAGGGAAATTAAACAGTGAGTTCTTATGTCGAATAAGACCACAACTTGACAATATAGATGGTTTTGAGATTGTTTAGAAAAGTAGGGTTCCCCATGCAGCGATGAACGCAAAGCCTCCGAATGGTGCCAAGGTTGAAAACTTTCTGTCCTCACGCAGCGCTACCATATAACACCTGCAACATTTTGACGAACATAAAACTTTCTCACATACTCATTACCTGGAAATAGACTACTGATCCAAAAACATTAGAGTTACCTAGTAAGCATCTGAAATATAGTTCAAAGATCATAATTTCAGATACACATGGTTTGTGGGAAAAGAGCAAATTATTTCATGAAATGCATGGATTCTGAAATTAAATCATTACCTCACAAACCATACATACAAAGACCTATGCAATTACCAAGTGACGCAATGCTTATTAGATATTTCAGAGTAGCAAACATGTCAACATGGAACATGGCTAAAATCTCTTTAGCCATAGAGAATTGTGGCAAGTATCGCCAATGCCAAAAGATAAGAGTGTATACTGGAAACTCCAAATGATTTTGAATCGCTCAAATAACCATGATGCTATACGATAATCTCAATGACAAGACATCCAACAATCATTAAGCACAAAAGCTCTACCATACGCATTCATTCAAGAGCTTAAATTGAAGAATTTGAGAAACAAAAAGATGCAACTTACGTCCCGGAAAAGGCTACAATCCCAGCAGTCAACAAGCCACCAAACTGAGCAATAAAAAGGATATGTCAGCTCCATCAACTAGCATAAGGACACAAACTGGAGAAACAGAGGAAACAAGAGAAAGCTTACAATGTTGGGATATTTGGTGCTAGGAGCAGAAACAAGAGCAGCAGTGTGAACCAAATGGTAAAGAGAAGCCGTTTGCCACACCTGAGGAAAAAAAAAAAAAAAAAAAAAAACCTTAACTTTATCAGACAAATTCAACAACAAATGCAAAACCCCACATAGCTAAATTGTCAAAAAAAGTAATCAAATTTTCGAACAATTTCAGAATCTGAACCTGTCTGTAAGAAGGGTTCTCTGGTTTAAAGAAATGAGCACCGTAAGTTCCTAACCCAAGAGCAGCCATACCTACAACACTAGACGAATCAGTATCTTCCTTACAGCATCAATCCAAGTATCAATTCAAAAATCATTACTTTATCGAAAAAGTCTTACCGGAAACTGCAGCTACTTTGTGCCATATCCGAGGATCCATCGATCGTCTTCCTCTGAGGTCTCTTATTAGGTTGCTTCTTACACTATTTCCCATATGACCAGAGACTTTAAGAGAGAGAGAGAGAGATGGGTCATATCGTATATAACCAAGTGGGTGATCGGGTCTTATTCGGTTTAAGCTGAAACGGTGTCGTATCTTCTTTACAGCCACTAAAGATTCTTCCTTTTGCTTCAGCTGTGAGCTTTGGGTGGGATCTCTCTCACTTGCAAAACCAAATCTCTTGTCTATCTTGGACCAAAAGATTACTTCTTAATCTACACAAGGTTAGTTTTTTCCCACAAAAATCTAAACTTTATCCTCCCATTTTGATGCTCTGCTTCTTCTTATACACAAAACTTGAAATTTTTTCTCTTTGTTTACAATTTTGTAAATTCAACGCATTCAAAACGAAGATATTTGTTCAGTTTGATGTTGGTTGGGTGGACATGATGCTCTGAAGAGAAATTGTCAAATTGTGATCGTATGATTGGATAGTGGAAGTGCTAGTTTAGGATTGGAACTCTCTTTATGTCTTTGTTTATTGATGAAGTAGTTCATGGTTGATGTAGATTCATAGAGTACTCATGAGTTGATTTCTATAGTCCTTGGAAGAGTTTTAATCTCCATGGATATGATTGTTTCGGTTTTCGTATCTATTTCAATCTGATTAAAGACTTGTGTATGACTTCTACAGGTGTTGCAGCCTTATATGATTGGCTATTGCTAGATAGGGATATATGTACTGTATACTGTGTGTTATGAAGATCAGATATGTAAAGGTCATGTCCTGTGGAATGGTTGATGTTTAAAGTTTCCAAGTATATCAGAGTACTTTACTTGAAATCCACTGCTGAGATTTGGAGCAGAAGCTGCATCTCGGGGACTTTTTCAGAAGAAAGTGATTTATCTGGTTGAGGTGTTCATGAACTTTGTTCTAGAACTCTATTCACCAATAGTATCTCCCTCGATCAACAGCGTTCTCCTACTAATACCAAGAACAATTCCCTGAGGCTGCTTGTTTGTGATGGACAATGTAAGAGGTTCGAGACACAATGTGCGAGAAGTGGAAACAATAATGTTGCAGCCTTTGCCAGAGATAGCTGAGAGTTTCAATGATGCTATCTGCCATGAACTCTCCATGTGGCCAGAAGATGCTAATGATTTGTTGTTGATAGTGGAGGCAATATCAAGGGGAGACTTGAAATGGGTACTTGTTGCTTGTGCGAAAGCTGTTTCTGAGAATAATCTTCTACTGGCACGATGGTGTATGGGCGAGTTGCGTGGTATGGTTTCGATTTCTGGTGCGCCAATCCAGAGATTGGGAGCTTACATGTTAGAAGGGCTTGTGGCAAGGCTAGCTGCCTCTGGTAGTTCGATATACAAATCTCTGCAATCCAGAGAACCAGAGAGTTATGAGTTCTTATCTTATGTGTATGTTCTGCATGAGGTTTGCCCATATTTTAAGTTTGGGTACATGTCAGCAAATGGGGCGATAGCAGAAGCAATGAAGGATGAGGAGAGAATTCACATTATTGACTTCCAAATTGGGCAAGGTAGCCAGTGGATTTCACTGATTCAGGCTTTTGCAGCTAGGCCTGGTGGGGCTCCAAATATTCGAATTACCGGAATTGGTGATGTATCTGTCTTGGTTACAGTCAAGAGAAGACTAGAGAAACTTGCAAAAAAGTTTGCTGTCCCATTCAAGTTCAATGCGATTTCAAGGCCGAGTTATGAAGTTGAAGTGGCAAATCTTGATGTCCGGGGAAGGCGAAGCCCTTGGAGTTAACTTTGCTTACATGCTGCACCACTTGCCTGACGAGAGCGTAAGCATGGAAAACCATAGGGACCGGTTACTGAGGATGGTGAAGAGTCTATCACCTAAAGTGGTCACTCTTGTGGAACAAGAATGCAACACGAACACTTCCCCTTTCCTTCCTAGGTTCTTTGAGACATTAAGTTATTATACGGCAATGTTTGAATCTATTGATGTGATGCTTCCGAGAAATCACAAAGAAAGGATCAGTATCGAGCAGCACTGCTTGGCAAGGGATGTTGTCAACATCATAGCTTGTGAAGGAGCTGAGAGGATCGAAAGGCACGAGCTTCTCGGGAAATGGAAGTCAAGGTTTTCCATGGCAGGTTTTGAGCCATACCCCTTGAGCTCAATAATTTCAGCCACCATTAGAGCCCTCTTGAGAGATTACAGCAACGGGTATGGGATTGAAGAAAGAGATGGTGCTCTATATCTTGGTTGGATGGACAGAATCTTGGTCTCATCTTGTGCCTGGAAGTGAAAAAATAAATGGCTCCAAGCCTCCAAGTTTGTAATGTAAAAGACAAATTGGAAGTAATAGGTGGTTGTCTCAATACCATTAATAAGGTTGAATCAAATCATATACATCCCCATACTACAACTATTACACAGGCGCCATCGACAAAGAAAGACTCATGTTGTGTTACCATCTCTTCCTGTAACTCTTATTTGAACCAAATGGAAGTGGCTATATAAGGGTAGTAAGCATACTATTCCATTAAACACTAATCTAAATCTGGTCCCGCCTGAACAACAACTGTACAGTCTATAACCATATTGCCTGTACTAATCTATGTTAAAACAGCCATATAAATTACCACTCGGTACAACAACACCGAATGCTTAGCTTTGGGCAGGCTCTGTCTTGGGTTTCTGTTCCTCAGTCTCCAGGGTTCTCACTGCCTTCTCATGACAAGCTGTAGTTTTATCATCTGACTTTGTTTCCGGGTTGGCATGATTGGCTGCATGATCTTTGTTTACATCAGATGTGTCTTTTATTTCTTCCTTCAGTTTCTCATCCAAGATAGGACCTTGATCAAGACTTTTCTCAAAGCCATTAGTCTTTGTTTTCTTTATTGGATGATCTTCTTCATGCTGGTCTTTTGTAATGGATTGAAGACCTGAGCTCGGTGGAGTCTTGTTGGCATCTCCTTCTTTAACATTCAGTTCTTTATCATCAACTTCAGAGTCCAGCATGTTATTATGAGTAACAACCCTTCCTGGAGGCATATCGTGGTCGTGTTTCCCCTCGTAAGTCGTTATAAGCAATTTTGTGTCATGAGATGACCTCTCTACGTGTTTCTTGACAGGGCATCCAGAGCTTGAACATCTATAGTAGCTCCTAATATATAAAACATCCAACAGAGAAAGGAAGTAAGCAGAGAAGAATGAAACCAAAAAGTTTGACATCAGGCTTTAATATGTAATCAGTCATTACCTCGGATATGGGCTGCCTTTTACTGATTTCTGACCATATTTACGCCATCGGTACCCATCATTCACAATATCAAACAGAGTCTGAGTGTGAACCACAATGCGTGAATCATTGGTTGACCTTTCCACTGGACTTGGCTCAAAGTTTCCTCCTTTTTTCCTGATTTAGTGACATCGACATAACAAGAAAAACAAAGATCACCAATGGTGAAGCCTTCCTTCAGAACAATGATAAAAAATAAAAATAAAAAAAAACTAAAATACCTTCGCTTCGAGGAAGGACTATTATAATCCTTATGACTGTTGTCGCCCTTTATCTTACTTGATTGTGAAATATCAGTTTTCACATCATCGGCTGGTGGAACAACTGAAACATGTAATCCTCTGTGGATCTTTGGTGGTTCGGTTTGGCGATGTGTCTGAACAATGGATCCAGATGATTTCTCTACAAACATAATACCATAAGAAACAATGTTACATTTAATATGTTACCACATCATAAGCGCTAACGAAAATTTTTTTATAAATAGAAAATTATATATGTTTCTCTATTCACCTTTACTCACAGATGTAAAGACATCACTTCGTTTATCCTGATTGATAGGAACAGGACCAGTAAGAGGCTTTGGATGATCATGTTCACCAAAGTAAACAGTGTCCACGACTTGTCCACCAGGCGACCGTTCCAATTGCTTTTTGGCTTTGCAGTTTGGGTGCGTGCACCTGTAATAGCTCCTGACAAACTCATTCCCTTTAACAAGCTTCTGTCCGTATTTCCGCCAGTTGTATCCGTCTTCCATAACCTTCTCACGAATAAAAGGGCTATTCCCTTCCGAACCAGACTGCAAAGACAAGGCAGTGCTACTTTCAGAAATCTTTGGTGCTTTCTCGGATGTCGGGGAAACCACATCTACTTCCGACTGTGAAGCTGTGGTATGAGGAACAGGTTGTAGTAGCTCCTTGCACTCTGCAGATTTCGAACTTTCGGTTTGACAACCTTCAACAACAGTTTCAGTTCTAGTAACAGTCACTGGTTTAGCCTCCATTTCATCAGTGGCAACAACATCATCAGCTACTTTAGTCTCGCTTGAATCGTCTAGTTCCATATCACTAACCGGAACTTTATCAACCTCAGCCATAATTAAAAGACCAAAAAAAATTTCTAACACCAAAAGAAATTCAAACGAGTTCAAAGCCGGATAGAATCAAAGCTTAAACGCCAAATCCATTTAGTTTCCAAAGCCTGGAGAAGCAAATCAAAAACAGAAACAAAAATTATTTTACTGAATTTATAATACTAAACTAACTCCATAGAAACAACAATAGGAACAAACTTTTACAGAACACAAAGGATCTCTTAAAGAGCATGACAGAGTGGTGTGAAGCCATATAGAATAACAAAGTCTTCACTTTTGAGATTTTCAATGTGACCGTTACAATTTTATCAAAGCCTTCTTGAATTTTAATTTGTCTTATGCTCGACCAACGAGTCAATAGACTCAAGTATTACCATAAAAGTCTCACAAAATGTGTCCACAAACCAAACAAGAAATGACTCGTTTTATATCTCCAATAGACATGATAAACAAACAAGAACTCAATCTCTCACTAAAAACTCCCAAAAGTAAAGCATTTGCTAAAAATACTTGTAACCAAAATTATAAAAAAAAAAAAAAAAAGTCGGCAAATTAGTTCCATTTACTACGGAGTCAGGAGACGACCCAGTATCAAGATTCGCATAAAAATTAAACATTTAATACTACCCTCATTTTTTTTTTTTTAAACAGCTTAAATAAATATTCCAAAAAAATTCACCTAGCACAGGCATCGAGAAGATCACCATCCGACCAAAACACCCAAAAAAGACGAGGATCCCAAGAAAAAACTGAAGCTTCTCAAAGTTCTTGTAATAAAAGATCAAGAAACCCGTAGATCGAATCGAACAAACTCAAATTGGGTTACAGAGAGAAAAGAGAAGAACAAAAGGTCATGTCAAAAAAAAAACAGATGGTTGGACTTAGAAATGACTATGGAGAAAGAGAAAGGAAAAAAAAAAAAGAGAGAAGAAGAAGAAGAAAGTGGGAAGAAGCGGTTGTAATTCTCTGTTTCGCGGTGTATAGAAAGATATGTGGACGTAGCTGATCTAACGGTTAGATGATACGTTTCTCATGACATATATTCTCCACCCACAAAACACAAGCCGACAAAAAGACGAAGCATTGGGACCCACAGAACCCAGTGCATTATAATCTCGTGTCTCTCATTAGTGTTGTGTTTTCTTCGTTTCCTTCGGTTATAAAGTGAGAGTATATTAAAAGTACAGGGATCTGTTTTTGCAAATTATGTATATTATTTACTTACTCCGAGGAACAAAACAAAAGTATTGATTCTTTCACAAGTGGGTGGACTTGTTTTTTTTTTTCTTTTGTAAGGACTACTTTTGTTTACAGAACTTAAGTACTTTTGTAATTAAAGAAAAAAATCTGAGGAGTTTTCAAGGTCAATTTGTTGAACCACCACTGATCTTCAAACACTTTCGAATTTTGGTAATGTTGTTGTTGTGATTTTAAAATTCGCAAAAGAACAAAATGGAGAATTTTTATGAGTAAACACACTACACTCTTTACAAAAATTAGATGAGTAGAAAGAAAGAGAGAGAGAGAAGGAAATAGAATGAGGAAAGAGCATCTTTGTTAGGTAAATTAACTAATTTGTTTTTACTGCAATAGTGACTATTTGATCTACCAAATATAATATAGTCAAAAGGGTTTGTAAAATTTTTTTCCTTCACAAAACTAATTATACAAATCCATTGGACATAAATCTAATTAAACATATAAATTGATCCGTTAGTGACTCAATCAAATGCATCAATCTAGAATCGAACGAAGTGAAAATAGATTCAAGCAATGACAACACCATCAGGGTTTTAGCACAAGTTGAGTTTACGAATCATTTCGATTACATTTATTAAGGATTAGAGACATGACACAATAAGTGCAACCAATACTTGACGATAAACCTCGTTTGCAATTAGAAGTTCGTCAAATCAGATTGAACATAATTTTGTGTAAGTAAAGCTCTTAAGCATCTCGAACGGTTGGGGGAAACCCCACATCTTATCAATAAACTTGATACTTAATATAATGTTAATGACTAACTTTGAAACCTTAACTTTATATAATAAGAAGGTGGATCTAATTTCTTATGTGTAGAATGAAAATAAGAGAAACAAAGCATAACAATGATAGACATATGAAAACCAATGAATAAAAAAACTTGCCAACCACAACTAAGAGAAGATGATTTAATAAATAACAAAGAAAAAGTTGTGAAATCAACTCTTGCGATATGCATTAAAATGTTGAGTTTGCAGGGGAATGACCTGAAAATAAGAAGTCTCTACTTGCGATAATCTAAGTTTGTTTCGGCTTGGAAGAAACAGAGATACTAAATTACTATAATCGGAGTCACACTAATCACTAAATCAGAATACTGATGTTTCATGCTTCTTCCACCCATTTCTGTAACCTCTTCTACAGATAGTTGATTAAACATACTTCTAAGACAAAAGACAGTACTTCAAGAAAACAAACAAAATAAGTTAAAAGAAATACAAAACAGAAAACTAAACTTAAGTTCCTCTGCACCCATAACTCTCATTGAATCTGTCAGTTCCATAACTCTCAACAACTCAAGAGATAGACAGGGCAGAGAGATTCACATTGGTTAAATAGATGAGATGAAACCAACTGTTTTCAAGCCACCATAGTGTTCGCTCCTCTTCTTTCGAGAGAAGACGAATCTGCAACACTTTCTCCCATCTCTGTTCCATCTTCTTCCTCTCTGTTTGCGTTTTCTTCACCGCTAACATCACTAATTATTTCCTTAGCTGCGTCATAATGTTCAACCTTTGATTCTTTATCTTCTTTCTTCACATCATAGCCCTCGGGCAGTTCCGCCATGCTCTCGGTTGGCTCCTCGCCACTCATAACATTAGTTGTATCAATTTCTTCATGTAACTTACTGTCCTCAAAAGACTTGTCTGCATCGTCTAGCAATGACCCGTCAATCTTGTTGATGTCTTGAGTCTCGGGCAATTGAGGGATGGTGTCGCAAAGCTCCATGTCATCAACTTTGGTGACAGGATCATACAGATGTGTTCCATCATACACTGAATTTGTATGAGTAAGTGGTAAATGCATTTCACCAACCTCAACCACAGGTCCAAACTGTGATTCATCTTCACTACCCCCATAGTCTTCCATTGGATCAATACCTTTCCTTCTCTTTCCCATCCCCTTCCTTCTCACCCTTTCTTTACCCCGCATTCTTTTCCCAAGTTCGATCTGCTGCTGGCTCTCTGTTGTAACCGTTACTCCAGCTTGATCTCTCAGGCAATCTTGAGCAAGGTTCATAATCCGTGAAATCATGTTGCCTCTTTCAAGATCCAAATCATGTGTTTGGAAATTCTCAGCTAACTCCAATATATCCCTCACATTTGTAATCTGCAATAACAAGGAGGATAAAGTATTAAGATCATACCTAGAAACGTTACTGTCAAAATGACCAAGGGTCAAGAAACTTGTTCTTAGCTATTACCGTTCTTTGAAACTCGCTTGAGAGAGAGATGGGCCTTCCCACAATTTTTCGGGTTATTCCAAGATACCACCTCATGTAGTCTGCTTCATCAACGCCTAGAACATCATCAGGCACAATGTTTTCCCACCGCATTTCCCACTCGCTTAACTCTGATTCCATTTTAACCGACAGGTCAACCCCTCCATCAACTCCCCGAGACTTTCTTACCCACTTCTGCACATCTTCTGGGATGCCTTGAAACAAGGCAAACTGTTTGAGACAGCGATCAGGCAGGTGTCTCTCCGCCTTGTCAAAAGATATCAGCATTGTTTTCGATCTACCCAACTGCAGAGAGTTTCTAATGTGATCTGGTATGTATCTACCATCCATATTTTCATACGGAAGCCACTCCACCTAATTCCAAAGGAAGAAGGTATATCAGCAACATTGGATCAATAGAAGTATACAAAAGAAGAGTAGCTGATGAATATGAAAGATAAACAAGCTTACCTCACATGGCTTCAAGGCATCCAATGCTTTTCGGTAAAAGACAACATCACGGTTTGCTGTTGGACCACTTTGCTTCCCCTTCCACCTAAGCACAAATGGGAAATGATCATGGATGGGCTCACGATTCAGCTTTGGCCGGCCAACGTTTAAGTGATAGTAACTCCAACACTATAAAACCCCCAAAAAAGGATAGAGAAGATTAAGTAAATGTATTCAATTACATAAGCATCCAAACTGCTGAAACTAGCAAAAATATTCGACATATGCTTCAGTGATAATATCAGTTTGGGAACGAGAAATGAAAATCATAGCACCTGTAATAACGTCAAGCAACCGCATATCGTGCTTTGGGATTTAACAGAAGCATTCCCAAGTGCTCTATACAAGAAAGCCAAAGCAGCCGCACCCCAAGCATATGTTCCAGCATCATCAAAATCCTCAAACAGCGGAAGATACATAACAGGCACCTTGTTTCCAGTGGTTGTAGAGAAGATGGTACTACCTACTAAGTACAAAAGGTAAGCCCGTGTACAGTACTCAACTCTTTGAAAAGATGCATCCTCTTTACAGTCAGAGAACTTGTCTTTCAACCAGCTAAGCTTAACCATCCCACCACTAGCGTAATTAGATTCTGGTAACTCCCCTAAGTACCTCTCACATACCGCAGAACAAGTTGTATATGTCACTCCAATGACAGGTTTACCATCAATCCCCAGTCCGAGTAACAGAGCAATGTCCTCAAGAGTCACAGTCATTTCCCCAGTTGTAAAGTGAAAAGTGTTGGTCTCTCTCCTCCAACGCTCAACCAACGCAGAGATAAGAGGGTTGTCAAGACTAATGGCAGGGATCCGTCTCAAATACCCAAAACCGGCTCTCTCCACCAATTCTATCTGCTTTGGTTTAAGCTTCCACTCACCCAACTTTGATGTGTGCTCATGACACCTCAACGCACCTCGCTCCTAACAATTCATTTCCACATTATCGTTAGTCTAAGTACCAGCAAAAAAATGCATGAACAACCATCCAATCTTTGTCACAGTTTCCACAAATCGAATTTTTTTAAGTGGAGAGAAGAGTTAAAACCTGGCCACCCCAAACAGCGGAGGAAACATGTTTCTCTTGATCATAAAGCACAATATCCTTAAGTGGCCCTGGATTCGCTGAGATATCCATCAGAATCAACACTCACCTGCACAAAGCCTAATAAATCTTCAAACTTTAAATCACAAAAAATGTTCCAAAACTTCAAACTTTAACAGGAAAAAAACAATAATTTTGATGGGAAAAACACATTAATGATTCCAATCCAACAAAATCGAAGAAACCCTAAACAAAAAAAAAATCAAATCTTTCAAGCCTCATTCAAAACCAGAGAATGTAAAAAAGGACAGAGATTTCCTAAACACTACGAAACCCATTAACAGAGATTTTTAACTTTCCATTGGTCGGTTATGGAATCAGATAAACAGAGGACGTTAAACACGAAACGACGCCGGAGAGAAGGGGGGGGAGACTAACCAGAAAAACAGCGCGGAACAGAAGACGAAGAACTTTGATATGAATCAATCAAAACGACGACGGACTGAGAAAAGGAGACAAGAAAAGGAAGAGTTTGAAGAAGATCTCAGGATTTGTACGAACGGTGCCAAAACCAAAAAAAAAAAGACCTCAAAACGACGGCTTACTCGTCGTAAGGGATAATGCTTTCTCTTCTCTCTCTTTTCTTTTTTTTCTTACAAACTATTTTAAGAAGAAAAATAAAATATCTGTGACAATGTATTTGCATGTAAAATATGGGCCGTCCCGGCCCAGGAACTGAATTGCTAATGGTCTTTGCTGATGACCGAACAGTGTTTTTTTGGTAGGCATAGGCACCCTCATTTTTTTTATAAATGGATAAATTATTGAAAATTTGTATAGAATCTAAAATTTAGTCTGATCTTATTTAAGTTTAAATTAATTTTACTTTATTTTATATATCCCTAATTTGAAATATCCAACTCAATATAAAACAAATCCAAAATCTTAAAAACTAAGGCCATGAATGGCTTCTGGTTTTTTACTAATTTTTAGATTTTGGTTTTTGATTTTTTTTGGTTTTTTATTTTGGTGTAGATTTTAGTTTTTGCAAAATATTGAATGGTAACTTGATAAATTATTTTTTAAATAAGAAAATAATGATTATAAATTTTTATAAAAAGATAAAATAAAATAAAATAATACGAAAAAAAATCATTTGTTCCTTGCATAAGTATGTTTTGGAATTTAAGTAAAGTAGAATAAATATATATTAGGAAAAGAACAGTCACGCTGAATTAGATTTTATGAAGGAATTGTTAAAATCTTTCAAAATCTGGTTTTCCTAAATTCTAGGAAATTTATTTTTCATAACAGTGAATGGCTTAAAAATTGGATTTTGTAGAATCTAAAGCTAAAAACTGATACAAAATCACGTGACATTCAAGACCTAAATTTACCAGTTCCATATAAATGAGTAATCTTGCAAGTCAAATACAAATGACTTTTTTTTTTTTCATAGAAGTAGACTCTTCTCTTTTTATTCGAAAGGATTGAGAATCAGAGTGTCTTCATTGTTTTTAGAATCTGAATTATAAATATTTGAGATGTGTTGTCATAATATGGTATCCTCTCAATATACTTCTTAGAACCAACCAATCGAGTATGTAAAATTGAAAAAAAAAAACAATATGAATAAATAGACCATCAATATTATAAAAATAGTATATATATATATATATATATAATTATGGAATTATTAATAAATTTTGAGAATTACTATTTAGGAATAAGTTTTATAAAATGATTTTTCAATAAATGAAATAAATCAAGTGATAACATGCAAATTTTATGATTTCATTAGTTCAACCCAAAAAAAATGATTTATATATTTGATAGAGAAATATTAGATCACTAAATTTCCAGACCTTGATTTTTATTGTAAAGAATGAAACTGAAGATGTTTAACAGAAAAAATTTTGTAGTCTTGAATTAAATTGTTGATCCCATTTAACAATGCGTTTTACGTTCATGAGTTATATTTTCATGTCGTTCATACTTTCAAATCTCTTAAGAGTTTCTTACTTATGGTTTTAAATTCCATTATGTTTTGAAAGATGACAAAAACAATATTATATGAATTTATTTAATAAGTATACAAAATAAATTTATTGATTAGTAACCAAATAAATATTATTTGATATATGATTCAATTTTTCAGTTGAATCCAAAAATGAATATATGTTTCGAATATTTAATATACTTTAGAAAAATGTAAATCGTAAAATTTTCATACATTCGATTTTATGGTAGGGATGAAATTTTAATTAAATGTGAAATTTATCTGCTGAGGAGTTATTTACAATGCTTAGGAGGTGTTATTAAATTTTACTTTAAAAGGAATTTTAACGACTTTAATAAAATCATAGAAAGTAAATAAATAAAAGATTATAATTGATTGATTGTGAGTTTTCTTTAATTTTGTTGATTATTTTTTCCATAATCTCGTCAAATTTACCAAACAATCTCTTTATTTTAATGATATTTTCATGATTTTATTTTGTTAAGAAAAGTGTATTAATTCATAAATCAATAACATAATAATTAAATTTCTTAAAAAATTATAAATTATTTTGTTTTAGTTGAATAATACAAAATTTAAATTGACTTCATAAAATTCAGAATTTGATAACTCTAGATTTATGAAGATTTAGATAATTTATTACATCAAAATCTAATAACACCAAACTTTAATAGAATTTAATAAAATCTTGATTGAATAACAACATGCTATACATCACATTTAAAATTATTAAACACTATTTAAATCACAAACCAATAACAAAACATAGTAAAAGATTTTATCTCGGTAACTACCAAAACTTCAAACGAAAGAAATTGATTGTATTCAATAAATTAATATAAATTATTATTATTATTATTTGTAACATCCGCGAACGGGAATCCCGGTTTAGGGGATGCATCGGTCGATGTAAAATTGGTTATCGCGGACAAGTTTTAAGTTAAACGTTGCGTTTTGGGGAAATGAAACCCTTGTTGCGAGTTTATAAGGAGGGTTTGGCGTTTAGTGGTGAGTTTTGGCCGCTTTTGAGAGAATAGAAAAGGGAGAAAAAGGTACTTGAGTGTTCTGAGGTTTTTGGGAGATTGGAAACTTTTCTGTAGAGATCTGTAGCTGAGATCGTTGTAGGAGATTGCTATGAGCATTTTCTTTCTTGTGTAAGGTTTAGAATCGTCTTGGCAAAGGTAAGTGCATGACCATGGCTTATCTAAGCCGGCGATTTCTCTGATCTGCTTGTTCATGTGTTGTGTGGCTTGTTAGAATGATATTTTGGACTTTGTGAGGTTTTCTTGTGGCTTGGGATCGAGTTTGGTTGTAGGAACGAAGATCCGACGAGAAGCTTTGGAAAAACGACGCTCGACATGTGCGTCGGTCGATGCAATGTCAGGACGACGCGGATTGACCTAGGAGCATCGGTCGATGCCATGTGGAGGCGTTGGTTGATGCAATCAGGGATTTCGCGTAATGTCGAACATGCGTCGGTCGATGCAGTGTGAGTGTCGGTCGATGCATTGTGAGTGCCGGTCGATGTAAGTGATCCTTGTGTCGGTCGATGCAACCCAATTGGTGTCGGTCGTTGCATGGTTGGTGTCGGTCGATGCAGAATCATGGTTTGGTGTTGTTTGGTTATTGATTGTTGGTTGATGGTTAGAGATGTCTCTATTGTTTGTGTGTATAGCCCAATAGATGGGAGGATTTCCTTACTGAGTGTTTATAAAAGACTCATGCATTGCAATTTGTGTTTGTGGTGCAGGTAAAAGCAAAATGTGATCGTGGAATCAAGGCAATGAAGAGGAGGATGTTCTAGTGGTTCAGTTGGTTGTTGTCTGGCTTGTTAGGTTGCTAGAGTTGTTATTTGATTCATGATGTTTGGATATTTATTATGATTAATATTGGTTATTGGTGCTTATTGGATATCGGTATTTGTTGTTTCATTTCCGCTGTTTGGTTTGATTGTGATTAGCTTGCTATTGGGTATGAGACCACTAACTAATTAGTTACTATTAATATTATTATATCTATTATTAATTATTAAAAAAATGGATTGGGTCGTTTCATTATTATTATTATTATTGGTGAAAATTATTATTATTATATTTATTATTATTATTATTAACTTTTGCATTAGAGAAATTAATCTCTTGAAAGATAATATTCTTACAAAATTATGGGAGATTTGCAAAAATACACCTTTTTATATGTCAATTTTCAAAAATACCCTTTCATGGTGTCTATTTTAAAAAATACACCTTTTGAATATATGAAATGATTAAATTTTAAACCCTAAACCTCAAATATTAAACAATAACCATTTAAAATTACACCCTATATATAAAATAGAGAATCGAAACTAAAAAAAAAGTTCTAAAAATTAATTTAATATATTGTAATTATTATTATTACTATTATTATTTTTTAAATACCGATTTTATTAGTTTCGGAAAGAAGCATCAGATACAAAACATGAGTGGAGCTTGCGAGATACATCGAAACAAAGTTTACAATGCATAAAGAAAATCATGGAGTTTGGAAATGAGTGAACCATATAGCAAGATATGAGTCATGAAGCATGTTGGTGGAGCGTCGTGTATCCTCCTTGCGATCTAGGCCTAGTAATTTCCTGCGGAGAAGGAGCTGGACTTCCCGTTGTAGTTGGGCCTCTGAGCGCATTGTGGGGGTGTGAAGACGAGCATTTCGTTCCTTCCAAATGGTATAGATCAAGGCATGGAAAATGAGCTTGCAGACTGAGTTGAGCTTAGCGTTTGAAGAGGATCTCTTGATCCAAATTAAGAAGTTGTTGAAAGTGGAGCTCGGAGGTGGCTGGAATTGAGCAAAGAAACTTAACCAGAGATTTTTTGTGTAAGTGCAATAAAAAACAGGTGATCCCTGGATTCATCACTTGCTTGACATAGAATGCAAGTGCTTGGGACTGGTAGATTCCACCTTCTCAGGGATGAAAAAATGAACCCAAAACTCAAAAGAGGAAAAAATGAACCCAAAACTCCAAATATTAATCCTACCCCCTCAAATTTATGCACTAAATGTAAATTATAGAACACAAATCTAAAAAAAATAATATCATGTTAAAAACAACGAATAGATAATTAAATATTACTTTCTATTTTTTTTCTTTTGTTTGAAGATGTATGAACGTAACCAATCTGTAAAAGGAGAACATACTTGCTTGATCAAAGATCAGTTCGGGTAATAATAATAAGTAAAAGCTTTCTTCGCGACTTTCTTTTTGAACAAAGTCAGTCGAGACCTTTCTTACTTCTCTAACACAACGAGAAAAACACAAGAGAAGAAGACAATAGAGAGAGAGCATGCTCATTACCAAACCAGTCAGTCGAGACCTTTCTTACTTCCATTCTCTACTCAAATCTTGTATTCATGGTCATATCTCTTCTTCTTCTTCTTCTTCTTCTTCTCCTCTCACTATCTTCCGTGACTTACTCCGTTCCTCTCTTATACCAAATCATCTCACCATGTCTATCTTTCTCCAATCCTCTACCGCCTCTTTATCACCTCATCATCATCACACCTCTCTCGATTCTTTCAAGTCACAAGTCGGACAAGTCCAAACCCATCTCACAAAATCAGGTCTTGATCGATTCGTCTACGTGAAAACATCTCTTCTTGATCTGCACTTAAAGATGGGTTGCGTGACGAGTGCACGAGTCTTGTTCGACGAAATGCCTGAGAGAGATACCGTTGTTTGGAATGCGTTGATCTGTGGGTATTCACGAAACGGTTATGAGTCTGACGCGTGGAAGCTCTTTACTGTAATGCTTCAGCGAGGCTTTTCTCCTTCTGCTACTACGCTTGGGAATTTGCTGCCTTTTTGTGGAACATGTGGGTTTGTTTCTCAAGGGAGGTCTGTTCATGGTGTTGCTGCAAAGTCTGGCTTTGAACTTGATTCTCAGGTGAAAAATGCGCTAATTTCTTTTTATTCAAAGTGTTCAGAGTTGGAATCAGCAGAAGTATTGTTTAGAGAGATGAAAGACAAAAACACGGTTTCTTGGAACACAATGATTGGTGCTTATAGCCAGAGTGGTTTACAGGAAGAGGTCATCACTGCTTTCAAGAATATGTTTGAGAAGAACGTGGAGATTAGTCCAGTCACTATCATTAGTCTCCTTTCTGCTCATGTTAGTCACGAGCCACTACATTGTCTTGTTGTTAAATGTGGAATGGTGAATGATAATTCTGTAAATACTTCTTTGGTTTGTGCATATTCAAGGTGTGGGGATTCGGATTCAGCAGAGCGTCTTTACGCGTCTTCTGACCAAGATAGTATTGTTGGTCTGACTTCGATTGTTTCAAGCTATGCTGAGAAAGGAGATATGGACATAGCGGTTGTGTATTTTTCTAAAATGTGTCAGTTGTGTATGAAAATTGATGATGTAGCTTTGGTTGGAATTCTCCATGGATGTACAAACTCTTCCCACATTGATATAGGAATGTCATTACATGCTTATGCGATCAAGAGCGGATTGTGCACAAAAACACTGGTTGTTAATGGACTGATGACTATGTATTCTAAGTTTGATGATGTAGAGACTGTCCTGTTTTTATTTCAGCAACTGCAGGAGACTCCTCTTATTAGCTGGAACTCGGTGATATCTGGTTGTGTACAGTCTGGAAAGGCACACACAGCGTTTGAGGTGTTCCATCAGATGAAGTTAAGAGGCAGACTTTTGCCGGATGCCATTACAATAGCAAGTTTGCTTGCTGGCTGTTCCCAGATCTGTTGCTTGCATTTGGGGAAGGAACTTCATGGTTATACTCTTAGGAACAATTTTGAAGATGAGAATTTTGTTTGCACTGCTCTGATAGACATGTATGCCAAATGTGGAAACCAAGTACTAGCGGAAAGTGTGTTCAATAGTATAAAAGCTCCATGTACAGCAACATGGAACTCAATGATATCAGGATATAGCTTATCGGGGTTACAAAATCAAGCTCTTTCTTGTTACTTGGAAATGCGAGAGAGGGGGTTGAAACCTGACAAGATCACATTTTTGGGGGTTCTGTCTGCATGTACCCATGGAGGCTTTGTCGATGAAGGAAAAAATTGTTTCAGAGCAATGATCAAGGAGTTCAGAATATCACCAAGTTTACAGCATTACGCACTTATGGTTGGTTTGTTGTGTAGAGCATGTTTGTTTACTGAGGCATTGTATTTAATTTGGGAGATGGATTTAAAGCCTGATTCTGCAGTATGGGGTGCTATGCTTAGCGCGTGTATTGTTCAGAGAGAGTTAGAGGTTGGGGAATATGTAGCTAAGAAAATGTTTATGTTAGATTACAGGAATGGAGGGCTATATGTATTGATGTCTAACCTATATGCAACAGAAGAAATGTGGGAAGACGTAGTTAGAGTCAGGAAGATGATGAAAGAGAATGGATACGATGGTTATTTGGGAGTTAGCCAAACAATATAATTTCAGTCTGAGAAACAATGGAACAGGTCACTGATACGTTCTGTTCATGCTTCAGTATTTTTGCTTCATAGCGTGGCGATGGTGAGGAGAATTAACTGGAGAGCTCAAACAGGATATTTGTTGCTCAAGCTTCATTCATGAAGGTTTCTTAGAAGCCTTAAAGAATTTATATGACTTCGTGTGGGAGCTGAAAATACATTAAACATTGGAGAGCTTCTCAGAGCTTTTCCTTCGAATTAGTGACCAAGACGCTCCAGTTATCTTAAGCATAAGGTGAGTATTCTTACTGTCCTCGTGATGAAAAGAATAGAGCTACTCATATTTATCTTTGAAGCTTGAACTTTATGTATTCTAAGACCTCAAGCGCTGAAATACATACAGTTCATGTTCTAGTTTGTTTATGTGGCTTGCAAAAACCACTTTGCAACTGGAGAAGAAATATCTCATCTGTGTATCTGTTAGGTTCAGCTTACGAAATTTGATGGCTAGGAATAGGACATAGGTCATTTTCAGAATATTGCATTCATGTTTAGTTTTATTACTTCCATTTTGCTGAAATCTGTCTCTCTGTTGTGACACTAATGGGCTTGGAGTTTCTTGAGTTGTGAACTTGTGATTAATTCTTTTTTTTTTTAATCAAATCTTTAATGTAAGTAGTAGATAACATAAATATTATGCACAATCTTCTTGAGCCAGCCGCTGAGTACATGATTTTGAGTGTTTATTCTGAATCCAAATGATCTTTCTCAAATTCGACCAATATGTATGCCGATTTTCTGACATCATTAGTTTGCATCTTTGTCTTGATGTTTTTTTTTTGTAGTTATCTTAAAAGGTGTTCATGTAATATCTTTGGAATAGCCACACCAAAGTGGATGGTTCTGTGTACTAATTGGTTTATATCTTCTTCGTCTGAGCTCTCCATGTGATGCAAATGATGGATCCACAATTTTAGGTAAGTCAACTTTAAACCCGATCCTACTGTGCTTCAATTATGTGAAAAAACTCATATCTGCTATTTTTAGGATATTCAAATATAACAAAATCAAGATCTAGATCTTATATGAACACCTTAAAAATGTACATTGTACATGAGATCTTTTTAGGTTCCAAGAAAAGATATATAAAGGTGTACTGTCTCTCTCTGTATATCTTATAATTAGGATACAAGACCTAACTATGAATCCCACTGCTGCATCTATCGTCAGTCAAACCATCTCTCTTCATCTTCTCCTCTTTAGCCTTGCGACAAAACACAACCCACGAGTTCACTTCCATGGCCACGCAGACACCAACCAGCGTCGACAGACACAGACAATAACCAAGCTTCGCGTATGATCGACCTTCCCTCAACACCTCGAACCCTTGGAACACATTCACCACACCCATCACCACACATGCATACCCAACAAAATGATGGTAAGACTTCCAGTATCTCCGGAACTTGTTGGTCGTCTTTGGTCTGAACAGTAAAGCCAGTGTTTGCAGCGCCGCTGCAGTGAACGTAGCTATCCCGAGGCTACGATGTAACCCGTAGGTCACTCCGGGAGAGTTCCGTCCGAGCGCAATTCCAATGGAGAAGCCAATAGTTCCAAGGAGGAAACCACTTAGCTGTATGGTTGCGTGAATGTAGAACCAAGTTGGTCCGATCGATTGCATTTGGCGGAGGTATCGAGCTGTTACTGCTCCAGCTGGAAGGAGAAAGCCCCATGCCACCGCGTTGAGTACTCCGTGAGTCACTTTCAAAGCTCTTGAACCACTGTTTCGACTAACCGTTGCAAATCCTGTAGAAACAAACAGTTATAAGATCAAACTTGATGTGATTTTATATTGCATATGTTAGATATTGAGAAAGTATTTAGATACCTGAAGTGACATCAAAGGTTGAGAAGGAGGAGAGATCGACGGAAGTAGTGGGATGAATAGTAGGAGAGTAACCTTGGACATAAAGACCTCTGTTCCAAACATGGTGGATCTTGGTACTGTTCGAAGAGAGCTTTACAGTGGCATAAATCTGAACGGAAGCGCCATTTCTGATGGTGGCCATTTTACCACCGTAGAGGGAAGCAGAGGAGGAAGAGAGACGGAGGTGATCAAGCGGACTAGAAAGCAGAGGAGACTTCTGGAGTTTGACGGAGGAGTCAAGAACGTAAGGAAGGAGAATAAGCTGGCTGGAGTTCGGATCGGGGAAGGCGATGAGGACTCGAGAGCCTGTCATCTGAGCCGGAGAATCCGGGTTAATCCCCCACCCAACCCATCCTGAAGGTGAGATGAAAGTTCCAAAGAAACAAAGGTCGAGAGTAGTGTTGTGTGGGTGGTATGTCCACGCGATTGAAGCTTGTTGCGTCGGAAGAGAGATGCATTTCTCGAAAGTTTTTGTCGCCGTGGTGGTGGTGCAGTGACCGGCGAGTGTTTCAGGAAGCTTTGTTGCTAGAAGAAGCAAGAATGTTAGAATCAAAGTCCCCATTGTTTGATCATCTCTGTTTATTTTTTGGACTTCTTTATATGAGTAGTGAAACTTAAGAAATATGATTACCACTAGAAACATCAATGACGCCTTTTTGGTATTTTATGTTGGAAATTATGATTTTTTCTAATGGAAGCCTTTGCTTTGAAGCTAAGTGAAACAAACTCATCATCACTCACCACAACACTACAAGACACAGTTGGTTGGTTGTGTAATATTTTTGGGCATCTTTTTATGATATAAATTAATGATAAAATATGACGTGAATAAAAGAATCCAAAACGACAACATTTTTTAGTCATTTCTGATTCGCTCTAATGAAAAGGAGGAGAGGAAGAAGAAGAGGAGGTGACAGGCAGTCGATGGCGATGAAGGTGACTTTGAAAGGGAAGAGAGTGGTTTTGGTTCCGTACATGGCGGAACATGTTCCAAAGTACCATACCTGGATGCAAGACTCGGCGCTTCTTGAAGCTACGGGATCTGAGCCGTTGAGTCTTGAGCAGGAGAATGAGATGCAGCTTTCTTGGACTCAAGATCCTAATAGTAATTAAAAAATCTAAACCCGTTTCAGAAATCTCTTAAATCTTCCATCGTCTTTATCTTGATTTGATCAGTTTCAGCTTTACTCGATTAGGGTTTTAGGGTTTTGGTTTTTAGACTACTGTAGAAACTCAATTTTGATTCTCTCTGTTTTGAGTTTGTTGATCTTTATTATTGTTTGGTGAAATTGATTACTCCAATTCTCCAAGTTCGTGGATACTAGCTATATAATGTCTTTTGAGGTTGAGGATCTTATATATTTGTTTAGGTCCGTCTTCTTTTGAAAAATGTTTGATTTTCTTGTTCTTCTGTTGTTGGTTTCAGAGAGGACTTTCATTGTATTGGACAAGGATTTCATAAAGGGAGACTTGGCTCATGGCGAACCGCACGTAGAAGGTTTGTGTCCTGAGTTACTTTATTTGTGTCCTGAGTTAAAGGAGATTACTTTAGCATGGCATCAGTATGGAATCTTCTATCTAGCTACTGTGACAATGCATCACTCCATCTAGCTGCTGTTCTTTACCACAAAGTGGGCATAGTCTCTGGAAATGAGAACATATCTACAAGACTGCTTCTTTGTTAGTGGTTTAGATCATTGGTGAATAGGTTGTTAAAAAAGAAGTCTATTTAGATGAGCTTGGATGTTCTCTTGTGTTTCTTCTCTGTATATCTTTTTCAAGTTGTGTCATTGTATATAAGTAACCGGAGCTTTTGTGCAGCGATGACGGGTGATGTGAATATTTACATGAATGATGTGGATGATCGTAAGGTTGCAGAGGTTGAAATAATGATAGCTGAGGCCAGAAGGTATTTCAGAAACATTAACATGTTTCATTCATTTTAGCTGATGTTACTTCTGTGCACATGATTCTTAACTTTTGTTACAACCTTTGGTAGAGTAGCCGTGGTNCATGGCGAACCGCACGTAGAAGGTTTGTGTCCTGAGTTACTTTATTTGTGTCCTGAGTTAAAGGAGATTACTTTAGCATGGCATCAGTATGGAATCTTCTATCTAGCTACTGTGACAATGCATCACTCCATCTAGCTGCTGTTCTTTACCACAAAGTGGGCATAGTCTCTGGAAATGAGAACATATCTACAAGACTGCTTCTTTGTTAGTGGTTTAGATCATTGGTGAATAGGTTGTTAAAAAAGAAGTCTATTTAGATGAGCTTGGATGTTCTCTTGTGTTTCTTCTCTGTATATCTTTTTCAAGTTGTGTCATTGTATATAAGTAACCGGAGCTTTTGTGCAGCGATGACGGGTGATGTGAATATTTACATGAATGATGTGGATGATCGTAAGGTTGCAGAGGTTGAAATAATGATAGCTGAGGCCAGAAGGTATTTCAGAAACATTAACATGTTTCATTCATTTTAGCTGATGTTACTTCTGTGCACATGATTCTTAACTTTTGTTACAACCTTTGGTAGAGTAGCCGTGGTAAAGGACTAGGAAAGGAATCTGTATTGATGATGATGGCTTATGGTGTCAAGAACTTGGAGATTCACAAGTTTACAGCCAAGATTGGGGACTCAAACACAGCTTCCCTCTGCTTATTCCGCAAGCTGGTATGAATAACGCACTCTCTTGTCTCAATTGTATGTACTCCATGCCTGGATTTATACATTAGAAAAAGGGCCAAAGCACACTTCTCGCTTGTTGCAGGGCTTCGAGGAGTCTTCTTACAGCAGTATCTTCAAAGAGGTAACGTAGTTAGTTACTACTTTATAACGGTCTCCAACAAGGTTGTTCCTTTTGGCTTAAACTAGACTGAGTTTCTTTAACCCGGCAGGTTACGCTCGAGTATACGGTGACAGATCTCCGTCGAGCCGAGCTTTTGAAGTTATTGGATGAAGTCATCACACACACTAGTTCATCAAAAACCCCATCAAACTCTCTGCTAACATGAGAAGCTATTGCTTAAAACAATTTTGTTCAGTGTTAAACATTGTTTTAACTTTTCTCTTCAATCTAGGAAACAAATGAAAAATTGTAAGAAAAAAAACTTGTATGTTCACCATTCTTCCAAAGGCACAAGTTTAAACAATCATGGTAGCACAATAAATATAAAATCCCCTATATATTTATAGGGAAGCTTTTTGGCCAAAAAAAAACTTAATGTGTCACTATTATAGAGCTCCATAGTCAATTTAAGTTTTAACCCTTACTTTACCACATAATTTACATTAATTTGTCAATTGTCATCAAGGTGACTTAATTCTTACAATTTTTATTAAAATGCAACACAAAAACTGTTTAATTGAATAACATCTTCCTCCTATGATTAATATCTTGCTTGGTTTTCAAAGTTAGTGACTCACTAGATCGTGATACATGTCAGTTTTAACGATCAGAGATCAAAGTTAATACATTAATTTGTCATCGAGATGACTTAATCCCTACAATTTTTATTAGAATGCAACACAAAAACAGTTTAGTTGAATAACGTCTTCCTGCGTTAGATTAATATATATATATATATATGTCATAAATTATATAGTATGGATTTTATCCAGCATTATATAACACATAATTGACATTGTAGCGCAAAATTTTGACAAAAGAATTCATAACAGAATAAACCGGAACCGAAACAAACTGAATTTTTATTCGGTTCAATATTGAAATTTTTTATGTAAATGGATAAATTGAAAAAGCGAATAAACCAAACCGATTTAACCTAATGTTAAAGACTAATTTGAAGGTTGTTGTTAGTCTTGGTTGAATCTTTTTTTGCAAATTTTCAAAATTTTCTTTTATTTATTCTTAATTTTTTTTTTCATTTATAGTTGGTAAATAACTCTATATGTTTGAATGATCAAATAAATTTATCATTCACCAGTAAAAAGTGAAAGTAAAATTTAAAAGGAAGTATTTTATATTGTGAGTGATTAAATCAACATTTTCATTTTTGTAGTCTGAAAAACAATGGTCTCGAGGATGTCAACAATGTATTATATATAGGGGTGTCAAAATGGTAAACCCAACACAACTCAACTTATTAATATCCAATGAGTTTAAAGTTAAATGAGTTTATGAGTTAACTTGACTCATTTAACAATTGAGTTAGATCAACCCATGAATCCATATAGTTAAATGAGTTAGATGATTAGTTGGATTAATCCACTACACTATAAATTAATTAATATTTAACATAAAAATAATTATAATTAATTTATATCATCGTTTTCACCATCATCATTATTATCACCATCAACATCACATAACTTTAAGTGGAAATTACGGATTTGCATTTTAGCGGGAAAATTATGGGTTTACGTTTTTGGCGGAAAAATTGTGTGTTTGAGATTTTGATGAGAAAATTACCGGTTTGCGTTTTGGTGGGAAAATTACGGATTTGGGATTTTGGCAGAAAATTACGAGTTTGCTTTTTTTTGCGAGAAAATTGTAGGTTTGAGATTTTGGCGGAAAAATTACAGATTTGCGTTTTTGGCAGAAAATTGTGGATTTTTCATTTTGACGGGAAATTTACAGGTTTGCATTTTGGCGGGAAAATTGTGGATTTACATTTTTGGCGGGAAATTTACGGTTTTTAGCGGGAAAATAATAAATTCTGAATTTTGGCAGGAAAATTACGGATTTGCGTTTTTAGCAGAAAATTAGGGGATTTCTTTTTAGCGGTATATAATTTATATACATATTTGCAAAATAAATACATTGTTCAAACATATAAACAGAGATAATTCTTTAGAAAAAGCCCTTGAATGGACTTCTTTGTTTCCACAAAGTACACTTTTTTTTTTGCTTCAACGCAAACTTAAAGAATTAATTGAAAAAATGAAAGTTGAGGAATAATTTTACAAAATTGCAAAACTTGAAGAATTTAGTGATCATTTTCTTTTACAAACGTCAAAGCTTGAGAATAATTTTGCGATTTTTAAAAAATTGTATCCTAACTTTAACGTTTGTAAATTAATTCCTCAATATTGTTATAGCATTAGAAAAAATATTGCAATATATAACAACGTAGATATTAAATATATAAGAGATACTGAACTTTGCTTTACTGAATTTCATATAGTGACAGAACAAATATCAAACCAAAAGCTTACAATTATTTTGGATTATTTTGAAGTGTGAAGTTAATAGAGCTATGAACGTTACACTATAAAGAGTTACCCTACCCATAAGTTGATTACTCTATTTGTGATTTTTGGATCTATTTGCACTTCGATGTACATGAGTGTTTCTACCTTTTCCGACATGTCTGCAATCAGGAATTCTTCAAAAAGAACACTGTGGGAAAACAACAATCTGCCCAATAGAGGATTACAAGCCATAAATTCATTGAGAGGCTTGTGCAAGTATTTTAGACCCTGAACGCCTTGGTGAGATTGACCAGCACAAGATTGCCATCGAGATCAACATTGAAGACTAAGTCTATTGACCAAGACCTACATGTTCCGCTTTAATGGCGAATCACAAACTGCTTAAACATACAAATAAATTCTTTCTTGATGCTCAACATGTAGGATTCAGAAAGTGCATGGTGTGTGCAGTGGCGGAGCTAGAAAATCGGTTCATCAGGATAAAAAAAATTTTAAGGAGTCAATTCTGTTATAAAAAAAAAAGATTTTACAATGGTCAATTGTGCTATTTTACAAGGATCAATTTGATTTTTTTCCAAAAAAAAATAACTAATTTTAAAATTTTACTGGCATAAATTGACTTACATGCTTCTACACTGCCTCCGTCCCTGGGTGTGTGACACGTTTTCTGCATACTCTGCAAATTTAAATGGCACTATGACATGTGCTGAATTTCAAAAGACGCAGACTTATCAGACATCTAGTCATGCAAAGTTTGAGTCTGTGGTTGAGATGCATGGATTGAAGAATTGTATAGTGTGTAGCATCGAAGTCATGGTTGCAACCATATGACATGTAGATTCACCATGCAAATGTCATACTTTATATAAATTATTAATGTGTTTAAAATATGAGTTTAAATTTAAAACTAAAATATATTATTGAATTTTAATTTACTAGGTTATATGTCAGTGTGTGTTTATAAATAAGTTTTAGATTTCATAAGTAAACGAAATTCTATATCGGTTAGGGTTGACAAATGAGAATTAAGGTTTAGATTTTACAGTTAAAAGAGATTACATGTCGGTTTGAGTTGACAAATGAGAATTAGGATTTAGATCTTATAATTAAAAGAGATTACATGTCGGTTTAGGTTGAAAAATGAGAATTAAGGCTTAGAATTTACAATTAGAAAAAAATACATATCTGTTTGGGTTAAAAAGTTTATATTTTACAATTAAAATAGATTACATGTCTGTTTCGATTTACTTAACTAAATATTTTCTATTTTTTGTTAAAGTTTTTTTAAAATATAGATTTGATTTTTATTTAATATGATATGTTATTATTTGATTGATTTAAATTAGAAAGGTGAATGACTTAATCGTGAATCCAAGTATCATCCTAACATTTATTTGCCAAACAAGCGATCAGTTTTATGCGCTAGAACTCAAATCTTTGTCGCAAGGAAAAATATCGTATATTAGATTTTTGATAAATTTATACGTAGATTAGTTTAATTTTTTATTTTTTTTTTCTTTTCATATACATGAAAATGAAACCCTATATTTAATTGCTTTATAACTATATATTATAAAAAAACTTGTTCTTCTTTGGTTTTCCTAATTTTATAATGGTTTATAATTTTATTGGTTTGTTTAAATATTAAAAAATTTGTTGTTGGAGCTTTTCAATTCATTGGTTATGTATGTTGTTTGTTAGCAGAAATGGATATTCCAGATGTCGCATTTGAAGTGTTGGTACGACTTCCCTTGAAGAGCATCGCGCAATTTAGATTACGTGAACGAGGAATGGAAACTTTTGATCGACTCTAATTCCTTCCGAACCCACTTCATCTCTCTCAGCTGATCTTCCTCTGTCTTATGGTCAATCATCCAAACAAGACCACACAAACTGGCACTTGAAATCTTGGGTCACCATGGATGCAAAACATGGGGGCTTACTCGTTCTCCAGGATCTTTGGTGAGTTTCTTTGTCGAGTCAACAATCAAGAAGCTATTAGTCTTAGGTATAACACCGATGGATGGGTCTTGATTTACGTAGAAGCTAGGGATGGAGCTCCTATGTATTACGTTGGAAACCCTTTGTCACAAGAATGGTTTCAAATCCCGCTCTCTCCTTTACTTTATCGCCAAGATCTTGTGAAATTATGGAGGTACGATAGTTTCAACGATATTGGATTGGTTACAAAAATTCATAGTGGTGTTGTTGTGAGTTACAAGGTTGTGTGGATGATCACTCGCGATGCTACTAAAGTCGATTTTGCGATTTACTCATCTGATATAGTGAAGTGGGAAACTCGAAATGTTAGTTTTCTTCAACTTATGGTTCAATCAGCACAAGTTGATTGCTTTGAATGAGATTCTCCTCTGGGATTCAAATATCAACAGTTCTTTTGTAGCCTACGACTTCTATGGTGGTCATGCTGCTGCTGCTGATGGGTGTTGTGCCGTATATTTCCCTGATAGTGGACAAGATTATGACATACCGCGTTTTAGGAGAACAATCACAACCTCGGAAGGGTCTATTTTGTATATCAACGAGTTCCGCGAGAATGATGATTGATGAACACCGCGCGGTGTATTACGGGTTTGGTGGCTGGTCATATACACTGAAGGTCCAGAGGCATGGCAGCACTTTTGGGAAGTGAAGTTTGTGTCTTTGGTCAAATTAGAGTCCATTATTTCCCAGTGATAATGCATCCTTTGAACTCTGAGATCATCCACTTGTGGAGCAGGAACACGAAAGGCATGGTCTTGTTTAACTTGAGAACTCATGTGTTTAGTCTTCACAAATAATCCAAAGGCGATAGAAAGTGTATGGATGGTTGCATCTTAAATTTAACAGGTGCAGTATGACATGAATTGTTTTCATACATTTTGAAAATGATGATGTATGATGGTATACCACTTCTTCATGTTTTAAAAAGTTCACTCCGCTATTTTTAACCATTCAAAAGTTTCACGTTTTCACGTTTCAGAAAATTGATTCTATTTATATCATTAGCATGATTATAATTAAAACTAGTATTATGCCCGTCTTATGGACTGGTTCCATTGGTTTTTTGAGTTATGACTTCCCTAATAACATATGTTAAATTTTGATGAATCTCCCTTCTAAGAATGATAAGAAAACATTAATTTAGTATTGTTTGAGGCGACAATAAATCAAATTCTTTAAATTAGTGCGATAATGAACGATAACATATAACTGAGTTTTGTAATAAAAACATTAAAAAAAAAACTTACAACTCTTCTTATACATACAGTAAACAAATTTTGGAGATACACAGGGAGCTCTCTCTTGTGTTGTTCAATACACAATGAACTATGAATCTGAAATAAAGAGAAGATAGGTAAATAAAACTCAGAAGAAAACAATAAATTTGAAATTAAAAGAAAAAAGAAAGACAATAAATCTGAAATGAAGAGAAGTGAATCTAATAGGCTGTTATTGGATTTTAATTAACCCAGGACATTAGTGGATTTAAAAGTTTAATGTATTTGTGTGGATTTTATAATGCATATAAGGTGGATTTGAAAGTCATTGATAATATATTTTTGGTGATTGTTATGGATTTTTTTTAAAAATATTTATAGAAAAAAAGAAAAAAAATTATCCATAAACTGTGTTATACACCAAAATCATATTAAATTAACAACATCAAGACTTTTACATAGGGTCATGGAAGACTTCAATTAACATGGGGTTTGTGGCGGAAGAAACAAACATTGAACTGAGAAAAAAAAAGTGTGATTATATCATGAACCCAGAAAAAAAAAGTTATAGATCATGAACCTAGAAAAAAAAGTTATAGATCATGAACCCAGAAAAAAAAAGTTATAGATCATGAACCCAGAAAAAAAAAAGTTATAGATTATGAACCCAAAAAAAAAAAGTTATAGATCATGAACACAAAAAAAAAAAAGTTATAGATCATGAACCCAGAAAAAAAGTTATAGAACACAAAAAAAAAAAAAAAAAAAAANTGATGAAGAAGTGTGATTATATAAAAGGATTGAGAAAAAAAATCAAACAATAATATGGTAAAAGCTAGAGATCCATCTAAAGAGAGAGGGAGAGAAAAACAAAAGGAAATGCTTGAGAAAAGTGTGGTATTATGTTTGTTCGTATTTTAGAATCAAAGTACGTTGAAATCCAAAATCACACAAAATCCAGTGGATATTAAATAACACTAGATTTTAATGGATTTTTATAAAATACAAAATTGAATAACACTTGATTTCTAAATACATCAAATTCCTTTAAAATCCACAATCCAATAACACCCCCTAAGACGAAAAAACATCAATAAGCTTGGATCAATTAGTATTTTTTTCCAACACAATTTTTAATCGATGTATATGAGAGAAAAAAATTAATGGAAAGCAGAAGATACAATGTGAATTAGATTTTTCATTTTTAAAGAGGAATTATACTGAGGAGCAAAACAGAGAGATGCTTGTTAAGGATCTTGTGTGTCCTGTCTCCAAAGATTGGGATTCAAATCTTATACACCAAACCCTTCATCAATATGAATCCTATATTCTTTCTCTCAGACTGAGTAAATTGGGGGCTCAGGATAAAATTTTATGGCTGCCTACTAAGGATGGTGAGTACAGCGCAAAGACATGATACCACTCAGCATTAATGATGAAAGACTCTCTAACCCAACTACCCCAACCACCCACCCATCTTAATTTTAAGTGGCTTTAAGACATTTGGAACCTACATTGCGCACCAAAGATTAAAACCTTCCTCTGGAGAGCTATGAACAACGAATTACCAGTGGGAAAGAACTTGCAGATCCGAGGCATCAACCAGTTGGCTTTCTGTCCACACTGTGATCAAGAGGAATCGCTTTTGCATCTCTTCTTTCAGTGCCCTGTTGCAAGTGAAATCTGGGGTTTACTTCCAGTAGTGCATCATCTCAATCTCCCCCAACTGATAAGCTTCCAACAAGGACTAGAGACGGCGGATAAACTAAGCTGTTTACCTCCGACAGGATTGCCGTAAGGCGCCATCTCCCCTTGGATCCTATGGGCGATATGGACCAATAGAAACAGACGAATTTTTTAGCAGACCCAAACACCTAGTCAGGAGGTTGCCACTCAGGTGATCAGCCAAGCCCGAAACTGGGTAAATGCTCAGATCTACCCTAGAAGCCCCAATCCCCAAACCCCACCGACCTATTCTAGCCTTTCAAATCCCAATATTATCAGCTGTTTCTCTGATGCAGCGTGGAATAAGGAAACAAGTCAAGCGGGTTTTGGATGGATGTTTGAGCAACACCTTCCCTCCTCTGAGAGACAAGGTACAGCGGTGGCGACGAATGTGAGCTCCCCCTAGTGGCGGAAGCTTTGGCCTTGCTTCATGCTCTTCGCCATGCCCGGGAGCTTGGTTTTCAGAAACTTTCTTTTGCTTCAGATTCACAGCAGTTGATCAAAGCACTCAATTCGGAGTTCCAGCTGAAGGAACTCTATGGGATTCAACACGACATCCTTGCTCTATCTCTCGATTTCTTAGTTTGTGATTTCATCTTTGTAAAACGAGAAAACAACTTCCGAGCCGATAAGGCAGCAAAAGAGGCATTGTTGTCTCTTTCCTTTGTAACATTTGATCTATGTTTTAATCTACGTTTTGACAAAAAAAAAAAAGAGAGGAAGATATGGCAGTTTGAAAAATAGTTTAGGGATTTTCTGAGTTTTGTTTCATAACATTTTATTAAATATGTAAAAAAAAATCTGAGAAAGTTACGTTAATTTTTTTTTAAGTAGAGAATATATTTTTTACTAATTTTAGTTAATTTTAAAAATTGAAAACAAATCTTATGTGGCATATTTCTATTGGATATGTGACTTGTGCTTTATAGTATAAGATAAGAAAATTAGGGTTAACTACTAAAAACTAAGTGGGTGTTTTTGGATTGTGGTTTTTAAAAGTATTGGATGTATTTTGAAATCTGTTGTTATTCAATTGTGTATTTGGTAAAATCCATTAAAATATCCCGTTATTGGATTATGTATTTGTTTTGTGTATTCTAAAGTACGTTTAAAACACTGTTATTCAATATGGATTTGATTTTGTGTCATTTTGGATTTCATTGTACTTTTCTTTAAAAAACGTGAACAAACACAATCCAGCATTCTTCTCAAGTATTTCATATCTCTTCTCTCTCAGAATCAAAGAAAGAAATAAAAGCAGATTCGTCTCCACGAGCTACTAGAATTTGCTCCCGTCAAGTAATCTTATACCTCTCCTCGGCTATTCTCGAAGCTTTTGGAGAACAATCTCGACACCGGAGCCATCATTATAGAGATCAACTTCTGACTCTGAGCCTATGGCGAAGGCTACTTTCAGATCGTTGACAATGGTTGTGCCATTATCCAACAATTTTAAGGTATGATTAAAAAATTTCTGACGTGTTTGATGATTTGGATGTGTAATACTGTAAAATTGGATTTGGGATTCTTATTTTTTGCCTATTGAATCTAGGTATTTTTATTTTGGCTTGAAATTGATAAAAGCTAACATTTTTCCTCTGTTTTTCGTTAATCATACGTGGCTTGGTTAAAAGGGTGAATTTTTTCCTATATCTCTAACGTTTTCTGGGTTTAATTTAGGAGTAGGGAACATAAAGGATCCATCCACATTTTTCTCTTATGGAGTATGTTTCTTGATTTTGTTTCATAGTTTAGTTTGAGCTCATGTTAAGTGTGTTGAATCTTGGCTTCTTTGTTGTTTACAGAAAAAGCATGACTACATTTGATTTGTCCAGAGTCGAGCTTGCTCTTATAGTCCTATATTTGAACAAAACTGAGGCTATAAATAAGATATGCAAAGCTATTCAGTATGGTTCCAAACTCTTCTGTGGTGGTGAGCAACATAGTACTGCTCAAACAGTTGACAAAAACACCAATTTGGGTACTATTTCAGATATCAGACGAGGCTTACCTTTTACCTTTTTTTTATTCACTCAGCCTATCCTGAACTACTGCCAAAGATAAGAGCAGCTGTAGTTGTGTTTGACATTTAACATTAGGATTAGCTGTCTATGAGATTCTGTCTTTCTGGTTTCTTGTTTCCCAGAACAACTAGCATAACCCATACACTGTTACTATTGTGTATATCGGTTTGTTTAGCGGCTTTAGCCATATATCTTGTGGTTCTCATTAAGTTTTGCTTTTTCTTCTTTTAGATTTAAGCTCTTCAGTCTGAATTTTTTTTTGTATGTATCTCACTCTCATGCCACTTACAGGCTATATGTCCATGATGGTTTGTATGAAGAAGCATCCATCGTGTTGTTAATTAATTGTCGTTGACAAATGCATCATCTGTGGTGGTTTTGTGTTACTTAGCAAATTTGAAACTTGTCTTCGTACTTAAATTCTCAGACGATAGAATATGAAAGCATTCTGAATTATTTTGTTTGAAGACATAACATTGTATGATGTACATGTACCCCTATTGATGAGCTATATCATTATCTCTCCTGATTTACTAATCTCTCTTTCCAATTAGCAGGTTCTAAAAGATTTTCGAATTGATTCATTTTGTGTTTACAAAATTTGTAACATTATAGTAAGTGAAGTTATTTAATTCTGACATTAGTTTTATGGGTAGTTTATTTTATTAGTCCACAACACAATTTATGGGTAGTTTTTTTTTATTTTTTATTTAACTTGAAAAAAATAATAAAATCTACTAATAATGACTTTAAAATCCATCAGTTATGCTTTTCAAATCTACTTATAATGACATCAAATCTAATGCATTAGAAAACCATTGAACTTTAGAATCCACTAATAATTCAAATCCATTAAATACCTCTATCCAATAACACCCCCTAAATTTTCAATGTTCATAATTATTCTAAATTTTCAATGTTCATAATTATTCTAAAATAATTGGTTCGGTTTATAATCATGTTCGTTTACAAAGAAGAAAAACTGTGAAAACGCAATTTATCAGGATTGTAAAACAAAACGCAAACGTGGTTCTTATGTTTCTCCTCCATTCATCAATCCACTTATAAAGAGAAACTTCCACCACAGATTCTTCCATAAACTCACTGCGAATTCTCATTCTCGCGGGGGTCTCTTGTCACACTAATGGCCTCTTCTCATTCTCTTCTCTTCTCTTCCTCCTTCCTCTCCAAACCCTCTTCCTTCACTTCTTCTCTTAAACGGTTCGTTTACGTTCCCACTCGGCGATTCTGGCCAAGGCAGCGACATGGGTTCTCCACCGTCTTCGCCGTCGCCACCGAGCCGGCTATCTCCAGCACCGGACCTAAAAAAACAGAACCAGCAACGGTCCCGCTTCCTAGTAACGAATCATCCGATAAGCTGCTCAAAATTCGCCACACGGTACACACTTATGTTGGCTCTGTTTCTGGTTTTGGGAGTCTGAGTTCGATTAGTGGAATTTAGGAGAACTGTTAAATTTGATCAATTTCTTAACTTCTATATTGTAATCAAAGTTGGGTTTTGCAAAAGTTTGGATTCTGATTCCATTTGCATGTGAAATGTTGAGGCTTTATGCTTATTGAGCTGAATTAGAGTGATTTATGTGGATACAGTGTGCACATGTGATGGCTATGGCAGTTCAGAAACTCTTCCCTGATGCCAAAGTGACTATAGGTCCATGGATTGATAACGGTTTCTACTACGATTTTGATATGGAGCCTCTAACAGATAAAGACCTTAAGAGGATCAAGAAAGAGATGGTGAGTTTTTTTCTTCTTCTGATGAAGTCTTTTAAGGGGTTAATGTTTGTTGATATTTTGAAGTATTCATGTGGTAGGATCGTATTATTAGTCGGAATTTACCACTTTTAAGAGAAGAAGTTTCTAGAGAAGAAGCGCAGAAAAGGATCATGTCGATAAACGAGCCTTATAAGATGGAGATTTTGGAGGGTATTAAGGAAGAACCTATTACAGTTTATCATATTGGTACGCTGTAGCTTCTTGCTTGGTTTTTTTAGTTCTTTAATTTGTTTGTAATTTGGTTTTGGTAATAGCTTGTCTCCCATCTTATGCCAGTTCGAATGCCCATCTAGGTAATGAATGGTGGGATCTTTGTGCTGGTCCTCATGTCGAGACCACAGGGAAGATAAACAAGAAAGCTGTCGAACTAGAATCTGTTGCTGGTGCTTACTGGAGAGGAGATGAAAAGAGACAAATGCTTCAGAGGATATATGGAACTGCATGGGAGAGTGAAGAACAACTAAAAGCATATCTTCATTTCAAAGAAGAAGCTAAACGTCGAGATCATAGGCGCATTGGCCAAGACCTCGATCTGTTTTCCATCCAGGTATAGCCAAGCTTTCATTCAGTTTCAAAATGATATTAGACTTTTGGGAAATCGTTGCATAAGCATTTTCACTGCAGGATGAAGCTGGAGGAGGATTAGTCTTTTGGCATCCGAAAGGTGCGATTGTTAGAAACATTATTGAAGAGTCGTGGAAGAAGATGCATGTTGAACATGGTTATGATTTGATCTATACCCCTCATGTCGCCAAAGCTGATCTGTGGAAGATCAGTGGTCACTTGGACTTCTACAGAGAGAATATGTACGATCAAATGGAGATTGAGGATGAGCTATATCAACTCCGACCCATGAATTGCCCTTACCACATCTTGCTTTACCAAAGAAAGCGACAATCATATAGAGATTTGCCCATAAGAGTTGCAGAACTTGGTACAGTTTACAGATACGAGTTGTCTGGTAGCTTACACGGCCTTTTCCGAGTCAGAGGCTTCACACAGGTTACCTCAGACGTCTTTAATCTAATAGTTAACCCGAATATTATAAAGTACTAGGAATTTACTTAACCAACCTTTGCTTTGCCAGGACGATGCACACATATTTTGTTTAGAGTATCAGATCAAAGATGAGATCAGAGGTGTCCTAGATCTCACAGAAGAGATATTGTCGAGGTTTGGGTTCAACAAGTATGAGGTTAACTTATCAACTAGACCTGAAAAATCAGTTGGAGGTGATGATATATGGGAAAAGGCAACGTGTGCCCTTAGGGATGCTTTAGATGATAAGGGATGGAGCTATGAGGTTGATGAAGGAGGTGGTGCCTTTTATGGCCCAAAGATCGACCTTAAGATTGAAGATGCATTAGGAAGAAAATGGCAGTGCTCAACTATACAGGTAAGAAAGTTTCAACTACTCTTGTAATTAAATCCCAGGCAACTTCTTTTTGTTAACCTGTTCTTATTGGCACGCAGGTCGACTTCAATCTTNAGTCAGAGGCTTCACACAGGTTACCTCAGACGTCTTTAATCTAATAGTTAACCCGAATATTATAAAGTACTAGGAATTTACTTAACCAACCTTTGCTTTGCCAGGACGATGCACACATATTTTGTTTAGAGTATCAGATCAAAGATGAGATCAGAGGTGTCCTAGATCTCACAGAAGAGATATTGTCGAGGTTTGGGTTCAACAAGTATGAGGTTAACTTATCAACTAGACCTGAAAAATCAGTTGGAGGTGATGATATATGGGAAAAGGCAACGTGTGCCCTTAGGGATGCTTTAGATGATAAGGGATGGAGCTATGAGGTTGATGAAGGAGGTGGTGCCTTTTATGGCCCAAAGATCGACCTTAAGATTGAAGATGCATTAGGAAGAAAATGGCAGTGCTCAACTATACAGGTAAGAAAGTTTCAACTACTCTTGTAATTAAATCCCAGGCAACTTCTTTTTGTTAACCTGTTCTTATTGGCACGCAGGTCGACTTCAATCTTCCTCAGCGATTTGACATTACTTATGTAGACACGAACTCAGACAAGAAACGTCCTATAATGATCCACAGAGCGGTATTGGGATCATTAGAAAGATTTTTCGGGGTTCTCATAGAACACTATGCAGGGGACTTTCCCCTATGGCTTTCTCCTGTGCAAGTCCGGGTTTTACCTGTCACAGACAATCAGGTTAACTTCTGCCGTCTCTTAATTCCTTGATGAAAAACTTTTGTCTCAACTTCAAGTTCTGACTTAATGAGGGGTTTGCAGTTGGAGTTCTGCAAGGAAGTGAGTAAGAAACTGAGAGCTTGTGGAGTGAGGGCAGAGTTGTGCCATGGGGAGAGATTGCCGAAACTCATAAGGAACGCAGAGACACAAAAGATCCCGTTAATGGCGGTTGTAGGCCCTAAGGAAGTCGAGACTGGAACTGTTACCGTTAGATCAAGGTTTGGAGGAGAGCTTGGAACCATTCCTGTTGATGACTTCATCAACAAAATCAACATTGCAGTTGAAACCAGAACTGCTCTGTAACATTGATGTAAGAGTAGCTAGAGAGACTACAAATTGATCTGTTAAGAATTTATTTATTTATCTTTGTATCCTTTTTGTACCTTAAACAAATGTAAGACTTGTCGATAAGTTTTGTTATGACACAAACACTTTTAAAGATTTGAAGGATCAAGTAGCATCTTTGGTTCTTCACATTTCATATTCAACTTTCTAGTGGATAAGTTTCAAATGACATATCAAAACAGTTGGTAATAATGAATAATACCAACTCCTAATAAGCAACTCCCCCAATATACTGTTGGATAATTCCAACTTGTATTTGAAGTTATCTCATTAAGAAGGTGCTTGAGGAGATAAGAGATAAGGATGCACAAACAAGTGTTCTATAAGAAGGAGCTTATTAGATAAGGCTTTGTGTTGTAATCCTATTAGAATTAGGAGTTGTCTAATTCATTATAAATAGAGAGGTCAATAGAGAGGTGTTTTGTGTGACTTGAGAGAGATTTAGTTTTTGAGAAGTTTTCTAAATCAATAAGAAAAGGTGTTCTTACTTTCAAGTTTTTCAATCCTATATTTGGTAGCAGAGCAAGGTTGTGTTGCTGATCTAAAAATCGGTGGAGAAGATTCGAGATAAGCATGGCAGCCGAACCAAATCCACCGTTACGAACAAAGGACCTTGGAGCACCATCAATCCAATGTCCTTTACTCACACCAACTAATTACACAGTCTGGTCGATGAGGATGAAGATCATACTTCGAGTCAGCGAAGTGTGGGATGTAATCGAACCTGGAGCCACATATGAAAAGAAGAATGATATTGCGACTGCCCTTCTGTTTCAGTCTGTTCCAGAGTCACTTATCTTGCAAATAGGAGAGCAAGATTCAGCCAAATCACTTTGGTGTGCCATTCGATCACGTCACCAAGGAGCGGAACGTGTAAAGGAGGCAAGACTTCAAACCTTGTTAGCAGAACTAGAGCGTTTAAAGATGAGTGAATCAGATTCGGTAGATGACTTTGTTGGGAAGATCTCAGGGATTACATCGCAGTCAGCTTCTTTGGGAGAGACCATCGAAGAACCGAAACTTGTAAAGAAGTTTCTCACAGGATTGCCTAGAGCAAAGTTTATCCATATGGTAGCTTCTCTAGAACAAGTCCTTTATTTAAACACAACAACGTTTGTGGATATTGTGGGAAGACTAAAAGCTTATGAGGAACGAATTGGTGAAGTTAGTCCAGTCGAAGATCAAGGGAAGTTGATGTTTACTAATACCTCTAATAATCGTGGAGGATATGGCGGTTTTAGAGGAGGATCCAGAGGTAGAGGCAACTATGGTAGAGGAAGCTACGGTAGAGGCAATTTTGGCAGAGGTGGTTTCGGTAGAGGCAGGGGTCGAGGGAGATTCAACGGCCAAAACCAAGGAGGAGAAACCACAAAAGAGAACCAAAAACAACCGAAGAAATATCTATCTAAAGTAATTTGTTGGAGATGCGACAAACCCGGTCATTATGCGACGACTTGCACCAACAAACCGATACAGAGTATAACCAAAACCAAGAATCAAATCTAAATGAGACACATGCAGCAGATGTACTCTATATGCATGAAGTTGTTTTCCTCAATGAAGATAAGGTGCACTACAAGAAAACATGGAATTGGTTACTGCAATTTGCGACTAAAAACACAGTCGCTAAATTTAGCGATTGAATTGGGATTGTTTAGCTACTGGATGGCTACTAAAATAAAACAGTCGCCTAGTAGACGCTAATTGGAGACTGATGCATATTTTCCTACTGTAGTCGCCAATTTGCGACTAATTTGGAGACCAGTTTGACAGTCGCTAAAAGATTGCGACTAATGAGCTACTATTTAGCGACTGCTTTAATAAATTTGGGCCTTAACACAATTTAGGCCGTGACAAAACACGAAAACCCATTTTTTCGTTTTCTTCCCCGAACAAACCCTAATCTTACATTTCTTTTCTCAATTTCTTCTTCTTCTTCTTCTTCGAGACGAAAAGGCGAAACCTCAAAACCCTAGATCTAAACCGTAAACCCTCCTTCTTCCTCTCACTCGACGAAACCGTAAACCCTTGACGGCTAGAGTAAAGAAAAGAGGCGGAGGAAGAAGAAACCCCTCTAATCGAACCTTTGGAATGTCACAAACGGCGAATCACAGACCCACCAATCTTCCTCCCCAGTATACCTTCACACCGGCGAACCATCGAGTTCTAGAGACTGATTCTCAGGGAACTCCTGTCCCAATCCTCCAGCCTCCAGCGAGACCTACACCTTCTTACCGAGACTATCCACCTCCGACAAATCTATTCCAGCACTCGAGGAGCTTTCCCGGAACATCCCCTTTCGGCGAAGATCCAACCAGGCGTCCTCTTCCTCAACCTCGCCTCCGCGACGAATCCACCAGAATTCTCGAGTCAACTTCGAGAGTCTCCTCAACCGTCAGTCACAAATCATCGTCGTCAGTCTACTCAAGTCTCGAATCTACCTCGAGATTCTCCTCTACCTCGACAGTCTCATCGACCACCCTCTTCTCAACCTGGTCAACCTCGAGCAGCTTCTGCACCGCTTCACAGTTCTCAAGCGCAAAACTCACATGAGGAAGAGGCTGATTCTGAGGATGACAGTGCAAGGGAATCAAATTTCCCAGCTGATGTACTCGCTTCTTTACATGACATGCTTGTCCAACCAAGTCGTGAGAAGTATACCACTGTCCTCACTCCCTCATTAGAGCGTGGAACCACTTGGTAAGAATTTGGATTAGAATTTTGTATTTTGGATTAGAATTTGATTGTGTTTGTTTGTTTGTGATTAGAATTTGGATTAGAATTCTGTATTTTGGATTGTTTGTGTTTGTTTGTGATTAGAATTTTACTTGATTGATCGATTTGTTTGTGTTTGATTGGAATTTTAGTACTAATTTGTTTGTGTTTGATGGTTTGGTAAAGACAAGTCATCACTTACCCGAAAGATTACAAAAGTGTTTACAAACAAGTTTGATGGTCCATATTACAGTTGGGGTTGTGTTCCGAATGCAAGAAGAGAAGGTTACTTCTTGGAATTCGCGGTAAACTTCTACTCCTTTCAATTTGATTTCTGTATTTATAATTTTTTTTCTTGGTTTTTTTTACACTAACACTAGTCTTCTTTTGTAGAAAACACACACCTGGGATCCCTCTCTAACCGGTGTGGTTCAAGCAAAGTTCTATAGCATTTGTCAAAACCGTATGAAAGACATGGTTTCCAAGGCAGCAGCTCAGCGAGAGGAAGTGAAACCGAGGTGGATTGAGAGAACTATTTGGAAAGAAATGTGTGACTATTGAAACACAGAAGAAGCCATGGCAAAGAGTGCAACCACTTCAGCAGCTCGAATGTCTGACCGTAATGGTCTTGGCCCTCATAGCATGTATCAGGGCCGAAGTCTTACTTACAAATCGAACAAGAGATGGTGAATTACATCATAACCTTTTCATTGTTTAATTACTTGACATCAAATGGTTCCTAACCTTTTCATTGTCTAACATTTCAGGAAGTAGAATTGGGAAGACCGCAAACTATTCCTGAAGTTTTTCTCAGGACTCATACCAAAAAAGATGGTACTTTTGTGGATAAGAAAGCGCAAGCAGTTCATGAGGCATATAAGAAAAGAATGGAAGCTAAGTTGGCTGCTCAGGATAATGGTGAGTCTTCAGATGGTACTTCACATCGATCAGAGCTATCTCACGAGGAGGATGATGAGCTCTTTCTTCAGGTAATTTGCATCTTTCTAATAAGCTATTAAGTTTTTCATTGTTAAGTAATTATAATAACTTTTTCTCTCTGTTTTGTGTATGGAGTCTACTTACATAAATGATAGAGGAACATACTTTGGAGTTGGAAGCCTAGGAAGTTACATCAACGGGAAGCGGAAGTACCCTGGAAGCTCTTCTAATTTCACAACCCTGCAACAACAGCTTGAAGACGCTAACCGCAAGATAGAGGAACAAGCATCTCTACAAGCAGAGCGTGACGCAGAGGCTTCACGGGTTGCAGCTGAGGCTTTACGGGTTGCATCTGAGCAACAAGCAGAGATCTCACGCTTGGTGATCTTCCTCAGGACTAACCCAAACTATGTCGCCTTCCTCGAGTCTCAAACCAATGACTCAAACCGTGCTGATTTTCAAAGTTAGGTTCCCTCATGTAATATTTGCTTGTTTATTTGCTTGGATACTTGGATGTTTTTTGGAACTTTTGCAAATTTTGTAAAAACATGGTACTTATGTCTTTGTTTAATTTCATATTTGTTATGTTTTAATACATGTTTTCTTAATCAGTTTTGGTATTACAAAATCAAATAATGAATTTTTACCAGAATTTTTTTAAAAACATGATAATTAAACAGTCGCAAAAAAGTCACCAAAACGTAAACAAAACAGTACCCAAACAGTCGCAAATGAGTAACATATCAGTCGCTAAAGTGTTGCAATTCAGTCGCAACTTTAGCACTGTTTGGCGAGGGAAGAACGACCCCAATTATCAGTCGCCAATTAGTAGCTCCATAGTGACTTTTTAGCGACTGATTTTTTTAGCGACGCACTGTTTAGCGACTACGTATGTCAGTCGCCAATCAGTCGTGACTAAGTAGTTAGCGAGTGTATAGTGACTGTTTTTGTAGTCGGTAAATCCATGTTTTCTTGTAGTGGTGATTCCAGAAAATTACGATATCAACAAAGGCAATGCATGTGTTTGGTATTTAGATAATGGAGCAAGTAATCACATGTCAGGAAACAGAGAATTATTTTGCAGTTTGGACGAGAGGATTAAGGAAAAAGTGAGGTTTGGTGATGGCTCATATGTTGATATTGTTGGGAAGGGAACTATTAACTTTGTTTGCAAAACAGGCGAAATAAGAGCACTCTAAGAAATCTACTATATACCCAAACTGAAGCACAACATATTGAGTTTAGGACAAGCAACAGAAGGAGGGTGTGAGGTGAACATGAAAAAGGATTTTCTAACACTTCTAGAACCATGTGGAAGGCTGCTTGTAAGAGTTACCAGGTCATCAAACCGTTTGTACAAGACTCTGATGGAGATTAGTTTACCAATGTGTCTGCAGATCGACAGTGATGAGGCTACATGGCGTTGGCATGGTCGGCTTGGGCATGTAAGTTTCACTGTCATGAAGAATATGGTTCAACAGGATATGGTTGTAGGAATGCCACACATGATTCATGAGAAGGATATGTGTGATGTGTGTCTAGCAGGGAAGCAAACAAGAGGTCCTTTCCCGGTTAAAACTAGTTTTCGTGCATCGCAACCATTGGAGTTGGTTCACGGAGACTTGTGTGGTCCTATTTCACCACAAACACCAGCCAACAACCGCTATGTTTTGTGCTAATTGACGATTTCTCTAGGTACATGTGGACGATGTTGCTAAGGGAAAAGAGTGAAGCCTTTGAACACTTTAAACGATTTAAAGACTTTGTTGAGAAACATAGTAGGTTGGATATTAAGACTTTTCGAACCGATAGAGGAGGAGAGTTCACTTCAGGTGAGTTTAATCGGTTCTGTGAGGAGAATGGCATTACTAGACACTTGACTGCACCATATACACCACAGCAAAACTGTGTGGTAGAGAGAAGAAACCGCACTTTGATGGAGATGACAAGAAGTTTGATGAAGGGGATGATGATCCCGAATGATATGTGGGGAGAAGCTGTACGTCATTCGACTTACCTCATTAATCGAGTACCCACAAAAGCACTGAACGGTCAAACCCCATATGAGTGTTTTATGTCCAAGAAACCGAACATTGAACACTTGAGAGTGTTCGAGTGTGTTGCGTATGCAAAGGTCAATGGACCACAATTGAAAAAGCTAGATGATAGATCAAGGAAAGTGATCAATCTTGGCACAGAACCTTGTTCTAAAGCTTATAGACTCTATGATTCGATTGCCAAGAGAGTAGTGGTTAGTAGAGATGTTATTTTTGATGAAAATAAGGCTTGGGACTGGTCATCTACGGCAGTTGAGTCAGAAGGTGAACCAGGAGCATTTAAACTATTTCAAGACGGTTTTATAGAAGTTGGTGGTGGACACGACAATGATCAAGACAACGATCAGCAAAATGCAGACCAAGAAGCTATAAATCATGATAACGAGGAGGAGCAAGAAAACGGAGAGGACAATGTGGGTGATGAGATTGTCGAAAACCAAGTTCAAGGTCAACAAGTCGCGGTACAACCCTTGGTAACTAGGTCTGGTCGTGTGGTAACAAAACCAGTTTATCTCAATGACTATATCTTATTTGCAGAAGCAGAGAGTTGCAGTTTGTTCCTAACAATAGATGGAGAACCATAAAACTATTTTGAATCTGGAAAGATAAAATAATGGATTGATGCTATGAAGGCTGAAATAGATTCGATCATAAGGAACAACACATGGGAGCTTGTAGACAGACCAGTTGGAGTTAAACTTATAGGAGTTAGATGGATCTATAAACTCAAAAGAAAGGCTGATGGTTCGGTGAATAAGTTTAAGGCGAGGTTAGTTGCAAAAGGATATGTGCAACAACAAGGCATAGACTTCGACGAGGTGTTTGCTCCGGTAGCAAGAGTCGAAACTATAAGGCTACTGATAGCACTTGCGGCAACAAGAGGTTGGGAGATTCACCACTTAGATGTGAAGACAGCTTTTCTCAATGGTGAGCTAAAGGAATTGGTCTATGTTACTCAACCTGAGGGGTTCGAGAAGAAGGGAGAAGAGGATCGAGTGTATAAGCTTCATAAAGCCTTGTACGGACTTCGTCAAGCTCTTAGAGCGTGGAATTTAAAGCTTGATCAAGTTCTTAAGGAAATGAACTTCAAGAAGTGTGTGAAGGAACCAACAATTTATCGCAAGAAAGAGGAGAAGGAGTTCTTGATTGTAGCTATCTATGTTGATGATCTGTTCGTTACAGGAACCTCACTCAGTATCATTAGACGGTTCAAGGAGGATATGTCAAGAAGATTTGAGATGTCGGATCTAGGAAAATTAACGTATTATCTTGGCATAGAAGTCATTCAAGGAACGAATGGAATAAGGATAAAACAAGAGGGATACGCTCAAGGAATCCTTATTGATGCAGGGATGGGTTCCTGCAACTCGACTCATGAACCGATGGAGCCGTGACTGAGTTTGTCGAAAGCAGAGAAAGAGAAAGAGATCGATGCAACTAGATACAAAAGAACTATAGGATGTTTGCGATATCTTCTTCATACAAGACCAGATTTGTCTTTTACAGTTGGAGTTCTTAGCCGCTATATGCAGAGTCCAAGAGTGTCTCACGGGCAAGCTATCAAACATGTCCTAAGGTATGTAAAGGGAACTACATGTTACAGTTTGTTTTTCAAGAAGGATGGATCAAGAAGGATCACCAGATACAGTGACAGCAGTCACAACATTGACATCGACGATGGAAGGAGCGCCACAGGACATGTTTTCTACTATGGCTCATCACCGATTACGTGGACAACACAGAAACAGCCGACTGTGGCATTGTCATCGTGCGAAGCAGAATTCATGGCCGCTACGAAAGCTGCCAAACAAGCAATATGGCTTAAAGAATTATTGAGTGAAATACTAAGTTTTCAAGGAGAGAAGATCCTACTTAGAGTTGATAATAAAGCAGCCATAGCTCTAACCAAGAACCCAGTTTTTCATGGGAGGACGAAGCATATGCTTGCCAAGTACCATTTCATTCGAGAGTATGTAGAGAATGATCAAATTGAAGTTGATCATGTGCCAGGAGAGGAGAAAAAAGCGAACATACTTACAAAACCTTTAGGTCGGATTAAATTCAAGGAAATGAGGAGTTTACTCGGAGTTGAGGAGATTAAGCTTCCGGAGTTCATGTTGGAATTACGGGGGAGAATGTTGGATAATTCCAACTTGTATTTGAATTTATCTCATTAAGAAGGTGCTTGAGGAGATAAGAGATAAGGATGCAAAAACAAGTGTTTTATAAGGAGGAGCTTATTAGATAAGGCTTTGTGTTGTAATCCTATTAGAATTAGGAGTTGTCTAATTCATTATAAATAGAGAGGTCAATAGAGATGTGTTCTGTGTGACTTGAGAGATTTAGTTTTTGAGAAGTTTTCTAAATCAATAGGAAAATATGTTCTTACTTTCAAGTTTTTCAATCCTATATAATCCACTGAGTTTCGTTTATGGAAAAATAGATTTTCTTAGGCCATTCTACTATACCTGTGGCAATATCTTTGTCGACGAAATAGATAGAATCACACTTGATTCCACAACCCAAATCTTCAAGAGAAAGAGCTACTGTAACCCCATGACCAAAACTCAACTTCTCATCTCCAATAGAATAAACTCTTTCCCACTTGAAACTCTCAAGATTCATCTTAAAGATGTAAAACAAAAGTGCCTCTTCATACAACACTTGCTTAAGGCTCAAGATGATCAGAACCTCACCTGATTCACGAATCGCTATCTTCCTCTTCCAAACGTATTCCCACTCTTGCTCAACGAAGTCAAAAGGATGTTTAAAGTAGGGGTTCTCGGAGTTTTTCTCTATGGGATAGTTTCCAGAGAAATCGAAAACCCTGATGAGATGATTAGCTGGGTACAGATAAAGCTTATCGCTCTGACAAGCCATGTCAAACAAAACCATACTTCCCCATTGTGATTCAGATTACACCACGAACCATCTGCTTTCTTGCATGTGAACAAGTAATGCTGTTTGAAAGTCCAACCAACCACATAATCACCCATTGTCTCGTTAACCCACAGCACCATGCACAGTCCTTCTTCAGATTTCAAGGTTACTTTCCCGCCACGTATTGGTGACTGCATTGATGGAAGATTGATCCTTGTCCGCGTTGACAAGTTAAAAATATATAATTTGAGATAAGGATCAACCATGAGGAGCCAGTTTCCGAAGCTAGCCATACAATAGCTATTGTGGGTGAGCCCTCCGAGTTTTACTATGCTTTCTTCTACGGTGGGAGAATCACCTAGGTGTATGATCCGCCTTGGACATGGGGGCTTGTTCGCGCATGTTTTCCACACTGAGTACCAATTCGAACAAACTCTTTTTGCTCGGTGTGAATCAACAGGGTTCCTTAAGGTTTCGAAGATCTTGCGCAAAACATCGGGGTAAAGGTTGGACCAATCGGCATATCTAGACACTCTTGGTCTCTTATTCTCCTTTCTCATCACGCCGTTCCCCATGTCTTCCTTCAGTCTACTTTATCGATCACACTAGCTAGGGTTTTTTGATTCTTAAGTCTTAACTAATGGGTTTTCCATTTATACATAAGGGTTTTTGGTTTCTCTTTTACTATATGGGCCTAACCGAAGTTAGTACGAGGCATTAATTTTGTTTTACTAAATGGTTTTATAACAAATTATAACATCAAAGTAATATACTAAAAGCTCTTATTGTACATCAATTTTTTAATATATACTAGATTGGGATCCGTGCTCCTGTGCAAGAGCACAGAGTTAAATTTTTTTTTCTATTATAATTTTAGAATAAAATATAATTTATATGATTATTTTTAACTTTTGAACATGTTTGGTGAAAGTTTTTTATTATGACCCGTGCTTAGGTAGATTTTATTTTCAACTGCACAATAAGATTTTTAAAATCACGATTAAGTGTGATAAATTGCCAAAATTTTATTCCTTTTTATGCCTAAGAGTATATTTTTATGCCTAACAGTATATATTTTGTAAGAATACATGGAATACTAAAGATTTTATTTAGAAAATTGTATAAATCATTGAAATATTCTCTTTAAGATGATTCTTTGGAATATTCTTAAGTGTATTCATATAGACCAATTCATCTATAACTTTTTTTTGTAACCAACCTATATTTAATCTATAACCTATTTTGTAACCAACTTATAAAAATTATATAGTTTAAAAAAAAAGTTGTGTACTTCCGTTTTATTATATAGGGGATGGACAATTCTTAGGTTCACGTGAACCACTCTTATTCACCCCCTAAAAATTATGGAAACAAATCTTAATTAAGGAAATAAATTATGTAGATAAATCAATTTTAAAATTATTAATTTAAATATTATATTACAGTTTTTAATTATTACATCTAAACCCTAACCATTTTTTATAAACCCAAACCGACATATAATTTTGTTTAATTGTAAAATCTAAATCCTAACCACTCTTTTATAAACCCAAACTGACATATAATTTTGTTTAATTGTAAAATCTAAACCCTAAACATTCTTTTATAAACCCAAACCGACATATAATTTTGTTTAATTGTAAAATCTAAACCTTAAACACTCTTTTGTAAACCCAAACCGACATATAATTTCATTTAATTGCAAAATCTAAACCCTAACCCTCTTTTGTAAACCAAAACCGACATAAAATTTTGTTTAATTATAAAATCTAAATCCTAACCATTCTTTATAAACCCAAACCGATATAAAAAATTTAAAATTACAAATTTAAACTATAATCCTCTTTTATAACCCAAACCGACATAATTTTCTTAATAAAAGATTTACATAATTTGTTTCCTTAATTTGTACTGTCTTTTATTTAAAATTTGGTTTTTTTTTTAATATGATATGACATGGGATATTGTTGTATTCTGATTGGTTAATTAAGAGAGGGTGAATGAGAGATATAACAATAATTTTCATAGGGGATATAACAAAAACTGACATCAACTATTGCATAAGCTTTGAATTGCAAGATGCATGATGCTGGAGGAGGATTAGTATTTTGGCATCGAAAAGGGTCAAATTGTTATGATTTTGATTTATACTTCTCATGTCACCAAAGCTGGTCTTTAGAGGATCAGTGCTCAATAGAAACACTTGGAGCCTTGTGGTTTTAGAGTTTATAATTTGTTGATCTGCATGTACTGTATTACTATTTCATGTGTAATTAACTAATGAGTTTCTTAACTTATGTGTTAGTGCGTTCATGTCGCTCAATTAGGTGTGTGGGCCTTATTTCGAATGTTCAAGACGCATCAGCACGTGTATAAATCTATAGAACAGGAACTACTGCCTACTGATTTGGAAGAGAGTCAAGAGAAGACGACGGCTACTTAATTTATGTGCCAAGAGATATCAATAAATCGAATAACCATTAGAATTCAGAAAATTCCTACATTCAGTAACCTCGCTAATAAGCAACTCCCTTAACAAACCACTGAATTTTATTATATTACAGGAATAAGAACATCTCTAAAGCTGAAAGACTGTATAGATATGTTAGAAATATTATTTTTAATAATTTTGTAAAAAATAAATAATTTAATTAATAAATAAATTGTTAAATAAGAATTTGACCAATTACATATAGCCAAGTGTCATATGGGTTTGGCGGATCTAGGGAGAAAAATAATATGGGGCACAAAAATTATATTATACTTTTAAAAAAAATATCCAGTAATAAATAACATAGAAAAGTATAAAAATTATGAGAAATAAATGCCTGTTAATGAATTCGAACCCTTGTCCTTCCAATTGATATGGGGCACTCTTACCAAATGAGCTAAGAAACTGATATTAATATTTCATCACTTAAATATAAAGGTGTATGGGGCATGTGCCCCACCTAGTGCACACGTAGATCCGCCCCTGGACTTATCAGCAGAATTCTCATGGCATTTTTAGTGGGAGTAACCGTGAATCGTTGTTCTGAGAATTGTTACTCAAAATTTTTAAGAAGGATTTGTATGAGCAACCCCTAGTGGCCTTGGTCTCAAAAATTCTCAAATACAGAGTTCTCTGAAGTTTTATTTTGAGAACCGTCTATGAAATTCTCTCCTGCTTTTTAATAAATTTTTAATTTTAATATATAAAAATACCATGAGAAACGCAAATGCTCTAATAGATTTTTTTAGGCCATGTGACTCTATTTGTAGCAATATTGAAGACGCCGCATTTTGATTTACGATTTTGATGATCTGGCTACAATTTATCATGATATATATAAAAACAAATATTTTGTTTCAAGTCAACCCACAATTTATCAAATCTTATTAAATTTTTTTCTTTGCTTTTTAACCCTACAATATAATGACCGCATGCATCAGTTAAGAAATGCCTATTTAGGTAAGAATTATTGTCATGTTGAAGTCTCCAAACCTGTTTGGCAACAATGACATGATCAAAGTATTGCAAAATCTGATTCCACACAATTCTTTAGACAATAAAATACCTATAAGGATTCCAATTCAAAAGTAATTAGATCATCAAGATAAAATATTGTGAAGAACATACACTTGATTAGAAGAATAAGTGGATCAAACTTAAGTATCTGCATTATGTCCTGACCAAAATAAACATTTCACTGACAGATGCATTACAAACAAAAAAGATAGGTTTTTATAAGAAATCCATTGGAAATTTTGATTTAAAATTCCATCAAAAATTTCTAGTTATAATTTTCAAAAATTTAGAATTGATAAACAAAAACCGTCAAAATCTAACGAGAATTAGCCATTTTCGACAAATTTGTCAGTAAAATTATAAACTGCTTTCTTGTAGTAAAGATTCTCTAACATAAGATAACGTCTTCATTGTCTTCATCATCATGATTTGGTTTGCCATTAGCCACCCCGAAGAGGTTACATATCCTATTGTCATGTGGTATGCATATGTCTAACCGTAATCTACACGGATATAATGGTTTAACTTTGGTATTTAATTATGAAAAGTTAGCAAATAAAAACGTCTTAGTTAATAGAAAATTCGACACCTGAGGCCTCGAGCACAATCTAGATTCTAGTTGTAAATTGACCAATCATTTTAAGAGAAAATTAACAAACGTCAATCGCAATAATGGGATATAACATAGATCGAACCGCACTGAGAACATCCTAATCCGAATATTATCAGTCGACATAACACAACAATTTTATTTTGTTTTAAATGAAATTGGCAGTGGCAATGATTATTTTAAAAGGGTCGGTTCATGCTGTGTCGCACTAAACGTGGACATGAGTATTTCCACATTGTACTCTCCGCGTTAGCAAAACTAAATTTTGACCATTCTCTAATCATTTATTATTGAATATTGACTTATAGTAAACAACTCGAACTGGAGAGTTATTTCATAATTAGAACTTAATATTATTACATATGTTATATTATATATATATTTTTATATATATGCACGTTTTAAAATTAATATATGGTTATGACATTGACACAACAAGGGTTTGCATGATATATACTATTCCGTTTCTTTGACAAAGATTAATCACTATCATTTATTTGGTGGATGAGATTTCCCTAATCAATAATAATACTATGTGGTCATAAATCATCTAACTCATCAACCATTAACAAATTCAAGAATCTCCAAGTTATGTGTATGTGGGTAGTTTTCTCACCACGAGTATAGCAGTTAAAATATCAAAAAGCAGATGTGTAAGTAAAAAACTCAAAAGAAAAAGTTAAAGATTCCTAACTAGGACATCTTCTTTACTCAACACAAGCCTCATGGACTCAAAAGAAAAAAAAAAAAAAACAAAACAAAAGTGAAAAGCATTTGTATATCTCACTAGATTCCCTAATATAAAAGCCATTAACACAAAACAAATGTGTCTTAAGTAGTTAAGTACTAGCTAATTAAGTTCGAGATATAATAATTACATTAAGAGAGCGTATCTCATGCCATCACAAACCATGAGATGGTTAACCTCCGACGAGACCCTACCGTAATCTCCCGACACCCACACACCATCTGTCTTGCTCACACGTGGAACCGCAAAACATGACATGATCGACAACGGGAACTTCATCATCACGCCGTTATTACTCCCGTCTTCTCCCCCGTGATCGCCGTCAACCGCCGTGGAAGGTAACGCGCTTTCATCCGCCACACGCGGGCTTTTTCGAAGATTTCGCAACAACTTGAGCATCTTTAATAAGTCTTGCTTCTTGTTCAAACTTTTGTTGTGGTACTTGGAGAGAGCAAATGAGTTTTGACGAAGGAGAAGAGAGGTTACTTAGAGGTATTTATTTGGTAAAAAGTGCAACTGGCCAATTAGGAAAATAAAAATTCATTTTTGTTTATTTGTTATCTACTCGTAGTGGTTGTGTTTATCATACAGTACTATTTTAGTTTTAATTTGCACTAAAAAGTTTTAGGACAAAAAAAAAAAGGGCAAATAGTGGAGATACAAACTTGGGGCTTCGCTTTAGGAACTGACCCCATGATTAACAGAGATGGTGGGGTCTTATTTTACTTGGGTATTATCTTTTTTTTTTTTTAAATATCGACAAGAAACAAAACTAAGTGGGATATGAATTTTTTTTTTAGGTTTCGAAAGGTGATTTTACACATCCCCTATATATTATATTATAAGAGAAGCATTATTCAGAAAAAGCTGACGTGTCGTTGTTAGAGAGCTCCATACCAAATTTATTATTCACCCTTAATATTCCATAAAATTACATAAAACTGTCACCGCTATATATATATATTTTTTGTCAACTGCTATTCTATTTATTTTTATACACAATATTTTACTCCTATAAATTCTAAAATTGGTAAATATTATTCAAAAATTGATAAATATTATCCCCTACATATTTTCAAAATTAAATTAATTTCACTATATATTGTAAAATAATAATATAACTATATTATAAGATGTAAAAAATATACATTTAAAATCATATCTTCAGAAATATAAATAATGATACCTTTCTAATAATTTTATAAAGCTCTAAGGTGAAAGAATCAAAGATCATTTGAAACTGGCTCAATGTTTATTTTTTTGCTAAAAACAATAACTATATTTGCCCAAAAAACATATGATCACCAATTAAAATGACATGAATATAATACTTTAATTTGGATAATTATATAGTTAAACATTATATAAAAATATGTAGTTATAGTGTTTTTACAGAAATCTTAAAATTTAGAAAATCCAGTCCAACGAAAATGAAAACAAGTAATAATATTATACCAATAGCTGAGATATATAGGGATCTAATGACCAATTAAAATTTATAAAATTCAGTGATATAATATCATAACTAAGACCAATTATGAAACAATTTTGCAATTTTATTTCTCCATCAATTACGGACACATATATTACTTAAAAAACTAATAATATCCAAATTAATAGAATTCTCCTTGATAATATACCTTTTCATATCTACTATATAAAATACTCGTGCTTTAAAATATGACACGTCAGCTTTTTCTCCAGAATGCTTCTCTTTTAATATACAGGGGATATGAATTACGAAGAATGGATTTTTTTAAGGTAAAAAGAAATTTAAACGTTGCAATCAGATAAATTAGACGGATTTGTTCGCTTGACAATTATACTTTTTAAAAAATTATGCAAAAATAATTTCGCACGTACGTGCGAGTTTGAATCTAGTATAATACAAGTAAAAAGTGCTTGTCCGATGGTCGCGTGATTGCGTGGTGATTTATATTTGGAACTTTGAAGTCTACCAAATATCTAGATTTGTTTGATATGATCCGAAAAATAGATCTATCGGGAATTGGATTTCTATAGTTCTCGATTTTATATACAATTTTATTATATTATAGTATTGATCAATACATATTATTTTGATTTTTATCACAAATGACTTGTTTGTGAAAAGGTAAATTAGTACTTCTTAAAATTTCTTAATACGTATATATGTTCTAAATTATATATATATATATGCAATTTACATATACATGAGCTAGTTTTTTTTTTTTTGGTCAACAAGTTAGTCATCTTTGATTATTTGCTCTTTTTCAAACGATTGGTCGGTGACTATTGAAAAAGATATTTATTTTGGGCGTTCTTAATATATTTTTGAAAAATCACCGGAAAAAAAAATCAAATCCAAAACCAAATCATACCGAATCATTTATGTCTTTTTTTAATAGTTTTAGTATGAAACCATTTTTGAAAAAAAAAAAAAAAAAAAAAAAAAAACCTAACAAATTACATATGGTTCTTTTAATCAAATAGATAAACCAAAACGAGAAGTCCCACCCTTACTTCTATGTTTTGAATTCCGTTACATCTGAGTCATGAGCTCATTTGTATTATTTTCTAGTTGGGAGTAAGAAAATTTCAAACATGTGTCGCATTGGCTCTTGTTTTGGCTCAAAACTTTTCATTAGTTACAAGTTACAAGCATAAATTTGAATAAAGTAAGAAAAATCTTATAAAAAGATAGAAAAACTAACCACTCTTACTAATAAACAATAGTACTACATTTAAATTTTTATTTCCAACCACTAATTATCACATCATAATAGCTGAGACTAAACTCTTAGTACTACAATAAGTGACCATTTGTTTCATCTATTACTGAGGTGGATATTATTAACATTAGCTTCGTGGAAGTCGCTCCAAGATTTGTATTTCGCCGGTAAGATGTTGGACAAGTTCTGTATTCCAAAGATTATAAGGCAAAGACAAAAGACTTAGAAACAAATAATAAAAAACCAAAGTCTTTTTGATTAAAAAGCTGAGTACCATTAGTATAATGACGGCAGTCATGAAAGCCAACTCTAAGATCAGTCTCCCATGAGTTATTAAACTCAATCGCCATTTCCATAGCATTCCCTTTAGATGATCCAACCATCCAACATCTTTGCCTTGGAACATTCTTCAGCCTTCTTTCAAGAACTACACCTATCCAACCAACAAAAAAAGTTTAAATCAGAATCTTGACTACATTTACACCTACTCTTTTCACCTTTTTTATCTACACAAAACTCTCCCCCATGATCAAAAAGATTCGTCGAAATCCCGAGAAAAAAAACTATCTGAATGATGAATCACAGATTACATTCGATATCATTGTCTGGGAATCAGAACCTGGAATCAAATTTCCTGACAAAACTGAGATTGCTGCTTCTATGCTCTCTGGATTACGTGGCTGAAAATCAAACACAACTACCTAGAGGTTCCACAAAACGGATTAGTTCAGAAACATTAACTCACTTTAGTGAAAGATACTGTAAAAGTCTCCTCTACCTCTTGACGAATAGGAGAAGAAGGTTTGATGAGGACCATAAAATGCTGTAGTTTCCAGAGGTTAAGTGAGTAAGCCATAGACATAATAAGCTGTGGTGGGCCAGGGGACGCTTTAAGCGGCACCGTTGCTACATAGACGGCATCACCGGTGGTGGTTGGTGTTGGTGACGGTGTGAAGAAGTGAGAGGCCATTGTTGTGTTGTGTTCCTCTGTTTCATGTAGATTCAAAGGTTATCTTCTTTATGGACCATTGATATTTTTCTTAAGTATCCTAACATGTGATGTGAGGTCATAATTTAATGATTTAGTGGTTTTTTACCGGAGATTAAATTGTAGAGACGAAATTAAACCTATTATTAAAACTCCAACCAAATAAATAACACAAAATCTCACATCAAAATTAATAACACGGTAAGGCTCTATAACATGCAGTTTGGCCAATCCTCTAGCTCTCTTTTGATCTCTTCTATTCCCCATGGAATTCATAATTTCGTTGCTTGGTGGGGAGTTGATTTTATTACNTCAAGAACTACACCTATCCAACCAACAAAAAAAGTTTAAATCAGAATCTTGACTACATTTACACCTACTCTTTTCACCTTTTTTATCTACACAAAACTCTCCCCCATGATCAAAAAGATTCGTCGAAATCCCGAGAAAAAAAACTATCTGAATGATGAATCACAGATTACATTCGATATCATTGTCTGGGAATCAGAACCTGGAATCAAATTTCCTGACAAAACTGAGATTGCTGCTTCTATGCTCTCTGGATTACGTGGCTGAAAATCAAACACAACTACCTAGAGGTTCCACAAAACGGATTAGTTCAGAAACATTAACTCACTTTAGTGAAAGATACTGTAAAAGTCTCCTCTACCTCTTGACGAATAGGAGAAGAAGGTTTGATGAGGACCATAAAATGCTGTAGTTTCCAGAGGTTAAGTGAGTAAGCCATAGACATAATAAGCTGTGGTGGGCCAGGGGACGCTTTAAGCGGCACCGTTGCTACATAGACGGCATCACCGGTGGTGGTTGGTGTTGGTGACGGTGTGAAGAAGTGAGAGGCCATTGTTGTGTTGTGTTCCTCTGTTTCATGTAGATTCAAAGGTTATCTTCTTTATGGACCATTGATATTTTTCTTAAGTATCCTAACATGTGATGTGAGGTCATAATTTAATGATTTAGTGGTTTTTTACCGGAGATTAAATTGTAGAGACGAAATTAAACCTATTATTAAAACTCCAACCAAATAAATAACACAAAATCTCACATCAAAATTAATAACACGGTAAGGCTCTATAACATGCAGTTTGGCCAATCCTCTAGCTCTCTTTTGATCTCTTCTATTCCCCATGGAATTCATAATTTCGTTGCTTGGTGGGGAGTTGATTTTATTACCCACACACATACCATGAATTCAAGGGCCTCCCATTGTCGCATTTGTAACCAAAGGGATTGCACTAAAAAAAAAAGTTTTGGTGACTTATCTTGAAATTATAATTTAGTGACTTATCTTGAAATTGTATCAAAGAGAATGAACTTTAAACCTCTTGGTATCATCTTAACTTGCAAATGAAGCAAAATCAACTAAAGAAAAGTAAAATAGAGGAACAATCTCAATTCACAACAATGGTAATGACGACAATAATAATGATTAAAATGTATAATAAAAAATGGGGTTCAAAAATCAAAAGACAATTGGGAATGATGTAATACAATCTTGACACTGTAACTTAAAACATACTCAATCTGCAAAAACCATTTGATCACAGTAACAATGCCACCAAACCGGAAACAACCATGGCGATTGGAGCAAGAGCCATCTTCTGTCCGGAGTTCTTGTGCGAGGACGTTGGTGAAGAAGCATTGGCTCCTTCAGAGTCAGCAGCGGAAGGCGAATCAGAAGGAGCACTGACGACAGGAGCAGGAGCTGGAGCCGGCATTGGAGGGACATCAGTACCAAAGATTGCTTCGGGTAGAAGCACACGGTTCACTTGGTAAACAGCCACAGGGTCAGTGGAGAAAACACTGCTGCTGACTTTAGTCCTGGTCCATAGAGAATCAATTCTAACCGTGCCTGAAACATCTGTGAATTTCAACGAGTATTGGCCACCAGCAAAGGTATTCACTGGACCAGACTGGCTCAAGTTCTTGAATTCGGAAAGGGAGTAGTAATGAGGCAGAGCGTGGAAGAGAAGAAGCTGTTTGAGCTGATCCTTTGTGAGATTGGACAAAGGAGGATTCTTCTGAGCCTTGAAAGCATCATCCTTGGGGACAAAGATCGTAACTCCTTCCTCGGTGTTGTTAGCTTGGTTTTGGAGGGTCTCAATGACTCCAGTTGAGAGAAGGTAGTCAAGGAACGTGTGGAAAGGACCAGCTACGCTTAAGAGCGCGGTGAGATTCACATTTTCCGGGGCTGGTGCTGGAGCTGGTGTTGGTGGCAGCATTGGAGCTGGAGGGCTTAAGGTTTTAGCAGATGCAGAGCAAACCATAAGCGCGACGACAGCGATAAAGATTGAGAATTGCATCTTTGCCATCGTTTCTTGACTCTTCCCACTGCATTTTCAAGAAAATGCAAATCAGGATTTCAAATTGAACAAAGAGATCGAATCTTAATCAAGAACCAATGAAAACACAGCAAGTGATTCTCAGATCCGGATCTGTTTTCAAGAACAAATGATCTTTTCTAAATCGAATTGAGTTCTTGAACTAAACCAATGTTGGTTAATTCAGATCTTGAAACTGTTTACTTCAACATTACTTAAAAACTGAGACTTTCTTTTTAGCTGGAGAAAAAGAAAACATCTCAAACCGACACAACAACAAACATAAAGACAGTAAAGAAGCATAAAGTTCACAAGACACAAGACACAAAATGCAGAAACTAGATCTGGATTGGATCAGACAAGAACTGAAACTTAAGACAGCAAGTGTGTACATGAGATTCATTCATGGAAGTAGTAAGTAGTTGCAATGACATTGTTGTAAGTACCGTAAAGTAGAAGAGAGAGGAAAGAGAGAGAGAGAGAGAGAGAGAGAAAATCTGACCTGAGCAGAGCAAAATAATGGTAAAAATGTGAGTTTCTTAGAAGATGAAGAGAGCAGAAGAGGAAGAAGAAGAGAAGGGTATTTAAAGAAAGGAAGAATATAATATTAAACGAAGGCTTTTAAAGACAGGCTGTGTTTGTGTTGCGGCACCGTCTGGCTCGGGTTGTATTGATTGTGTCGTGGTTTATGCCTAGTTCGTTATACAACTTCATAATCTTGTTTTTTTGCACACTCTTCTTGTAAATTTCATCTCATTTTTTTTTACCTTAAATGATTAGTGGGGTTTTTAGGTCTGTCTCAATCATTTAATTGTTGGTTTGTTTTTTCCTCTTATCATTTATGGTTGTTTTATTACTTGTTAAAGATATAATTTTTTTTCAACATTTTGCAATAAATTCAAATTCATTGGTTTTTTTTCTTGACTTGATTTATAGCCTAATTTTCCTCTTTTTATTTACGTAGTGCAAATTTTATAAATTAGTACGAAATATTATGTTGAACCCTATTATATTACGTGCATAAAATATATTCTCCACAACTGATTCATGTGAACTAATCTATATACTTGTTGGAAAAATAAGATTTAGAGCTTAATGGTTATACTCCCTCCGTTTCATAATATAAGATGTTTTAGAAAAGATTTAGGATGTTTTCAAGTTTCTACGCAACTTTTAGATTTATTAAATATTTTATATTATACCGTATTATTTTTTATTGGCTGATTTGTTAAAAGTAAACACTTCTTAATCTATATCTTTTTAGTTAAAACATCGTATATTATAAAACGGAGAGAGTATTATTCTGGTTTTTTGGTCACTGAAATTTCTATTTCACCCGTCCATATAATATTTTTTGGTTGGTGTAAACGTAACTGATGTAGTTATAAATGTTTCTACGTTAGATAAATCGATTTAAATGATTTATGTTTACCAAACGTTTTTGAGTAGTTAACTAAAGATGTTGTAATGGTTAAACATAATCTGAATTTGGATAGTGCAGTGGACATGATAATAGCATAAATTTACTAAATTACATATTGTGTGGCCTACAACTAATTATTGTACTTTCAAAAGTTTGTTTTTTTTTTTTAATTTACTATCTGTTCATTTAATAAATGTGGTTTACTATATAAATAGATATTTAATTTTGCATATATTATAAAGAAATGTAAGAATATAATATTGTCACAAGGTGCGCGTGAACATCCCTATTATTTAACTTGGATTGTAATATAAACAATTACTTGGAAATACTTTAAAGGAATTCCGACGTTTAGTTGAAAATAGGTATAAGAAAGAAGAAACATAACTCTTTTTATCTTTTATCTTCGATCTGTAAGGGTTGTTTTAAGTTTAAGACACAATGTGGACACTTTTTCAAGTTTGAATGGTTGTTTTATGCTTTAGAACACAACTTTAAAACATATATATTCTTAACTTATTTTCCCACTAAATGTTTACATATCGATCCAAATTATACCCAAAAAATCACCGATATTTTAGATCTCTTCACTTCTTTACAAATTTTAACTTGTTTTGACGTCAAAAATATCTTTAAAACAAAAAAAAATTTAAAACATATATTAATAGTTTCTAAATTTTATTTTTATTGACCCAAAATTTTTTTCCCATAATTCGTGAATTGTAAGTAAAACTAAAACAGGTATGGAAGAAACTTAGAAAGCAAATCGTAGTATATATATGTAAGGTGAGCTTTCGTAATCACCCCTTGGAGCTTGCACATATTTTTGTTTTCTTCTCTAAATTTTGACTCATCACCAACCTTATGGTACAAGCTTTATCTAAATATATCCTAACTTGTTTCACACAAATTATAAAACGTGTTTAAACTGAAAGCATGTAAAATTTAAATCGAACCCGGAAGTGGTCTGAACTAAAAACAATGTGATCTGAAGTCAATCCGACCTATACCTAAACCGAAGACCCAACCCACAAATCAAAGCGATCTAAAACCGAACCGACCCAATACAAAAATATTTGACCACTTTACTCACAATCAATTTGTTTGACAATACATTGCTTTTCCTTTGTCCAGAACAATAATTATATTTAATGATATCGCATAACCATAATATATTTAAAATTAATGAACTAACCATTTTTTTTTCTTCGTAAACCTGAACCACCACCATAACAAATCATTATTATGGAAGATAAATTAATAATTTGCAACGACCGACTATTTTTTCATTAGTTATAGATTATTGGTGATATATCAGAATCCATGCAGATACCTTAATATATATATATATATAATCCATGAGTATATGACAAAAATGTAAAATTAGTAACTCAGATAAATAGCAACATAGAAGACTTTCCTTAAATCGACGATAATTGCAGAAAATACTGCAAAAGATTGTATGAAACTTAACATGCTATTGAGTTTTTGAAATATATTTATTAAGTAATTTTTGTTGAATAACTGAATATGCATGCGTTAAATAGAAAATAAAATTCTAAAAAAAAATAGAAAAAAACAGAAAGTTTTATTTATCAAAGTAGTTTTTCCCATTTTTCACATAATAATGTATAGAAAATACATTTTCACAGCAACTAAAACATATTTGCTGTCCACTAAAAAGATTATTAGTGGATTTAAAAAATATTTTCCTCAACATGCATTTGTGTTATAATAGAGGTCCACTTTACGAAAAAAAATTGCAGCAAATTCTAACAATTAATTCACATAACTAAATTCATCCAAATTAAATAAAACTGGGTGTGGGTTGCCTGACGTGAGTCAAAAATGATTTAGCTACTTACAATACAGAAATTTACTCAAACAACACTTATTTGTTTGGCTTTACTCAAACAACACTTGTGACCAAACTTTTACTCAAATAACACATAAAAATTTGAAAAAGACGTTTAAACATTAGGTTAAACTAATAATTACAGAAGTGCTATTATATATTGTTAAATCAGATAGTGTCTTAGTTAAAAAGAGATTTCGACTTAAAACTTTTCAAAAAAAAAAAAATCTTTTAAGGGTTTGCGAGCTGTGTTCGGTAACGGCATGTCATTGAGTTCCATTACAATTGTACGAGGGTGAGGAGATTTGGTGAGTTAGATTTGGGAAAAATGTTATCTTTCTCGTGATGGGGGTTGTGATAAAGCAGAGAAGATAATTTTGGTGGTTTTCGGCAGAACGAAGCTAGGCGACGACGAGAATCCGGTGAAGGTAAGTTGTGAGTGAAACGTATAGTTGCCTAAACACCGTGACAGGTTCGGATGTATTGATAGTACAATTGTATATTACTAATTTTAGTTTGGTGAATGTGGGTTGGGTAGATTTATCGGCGGCCGCGAAAGCTAGCAGATAGAATGACGGCGCGGATGAGTAGAAAGATTAGGTAAAAGGTGTAGTTTAATTTCGAGTGTTCCAGTAAGTTTAGTTAGTAACACATTGAAAACCTTTTTTTTAATTTTGAAATGGATGCTAGGAATTGGTGGCGGTAGGAGTTTGGAAAACGGAAAATAACTGGTAATTATAGATGGTTGATAGGAATTGGTGGCGGAAGTGAGTGTGTGGAAGATATATTTGGGTTGGGAGCAATTAGTGTGAAGAAAAATCTGTAATATGTTACTGCTTTTAAAATTGGCGGGGATTGACAATGAAGATATGTGTATATTGATAGAGTTACAGAGGCTATTAACTAGTTGTGGTAGAGATTGTATAGGAAAAGATAATTTGTGATGAGATGATAGAGATAAGTTTTGGGAGAAGTTAATGTATTGTAAAATTTGGTGTAATGTGATATGCTTGTCGCGTAAAGTCTGAATGATTTTTAAAATGTCTCTTGCAGGACATGGAATCTACTGGATCTGAGAAGAACTTAAGGTATCCTCCGAGGTTATATCCTGAGGGGAAATCTCCTTTACAGAAGAGGAACATGCACATTAATTGCACGTTAAACAGTTTTGGGCTGTTGAGAGACTGCATTGGGGATGATGTCTATAACGACATTCATGATAATTCGAAAGTGGGTGTGATTTTGAAGCTCACTGATAGTCGATATGTATGGGGTTCCAAGATTGTGCATCATTTCTTAACTCAGCAAATGGCAATTCATAGGAGATATGAGATTTGGTCGCTAATAGAAGGTAATCCAATTAGGTTCTCATTACATGAGTTTAGTGATATCACGGGCCTCAACTGTGACAAAATTGATGAGGAAGACCGAGTGGATGTTGATCACAGAGAGTTGTGGGCCGAGATGAAGGTTGATTCTAGGGTGGGCCCAAATTGGAAAGAGTTGACTGATGTTTTGAGGGAATGTAGGACATGGGATGAGTTGAAAAGGAAATTGATTGGGCTTTTGTTTGTGTTGCATGTCGGTATTTTAGGGATTTTGCGGTCTAGTAGGATCCCTTTGGAATATGCTAAACGTGTTTTCAATACAGAAGCATTTGAGAGGTTTCCTTGGGGTCGAGTAAGTTTCAAGAGACTAATAGACTCCATCAAAGTTGTGTCATATGAGAACACGTCGTATGTGGTTCATGGATGTGCACATGTTCTTTTGATTTGGGCCTTTGAGAGTGTTAGAGAACTAGGCATAGAATATGGGAATAAAAACCAAGGTGATGATGTCCCCCTTCTTAGTTGGGATGCAGGTCGTACTAGGGGAAGTATAGGTGACTTCTTATTCTCAGAGAGGAAGAAGAAGAAGGTATGTGTTATCATATACAGGCTCCGTTCATAGTGTGTGTTGTCTGACCTTAATAATATAATTGACTATATTACAAATTTGTGGTGTTTTGTAGCTCCAAATTCATCATTTAGGTGTAAAACCTGAAGCGGAACTGTTTCCTTTTGGCCTGATGAGCCCAAAGCTTATGGTGAAGGGGATGGTGGTTTTAAACTGTTGGATAATTTAGTGGGTGATATTATGAATGGATGTGTAGATGATCGAGCTTGGGACGGTTTTGTTGTTGAGAGGAAGCCAGGAAAGAGGAAAGCCGTGGTAGAGGATGTGGAGGTGGAAAGTGAAGACAATGTAGGAAATCCAGCTACGCTTAATAAATCCAGGAAGAAGTCACATGGAAATGGTGGTTCGGACAAGAAAGCCAAAAGGGATGATTCAGTTGGTGGAGTGCAGACTCCGTTGGATGTAGCTGGTGTTGAAAGTGTGGTGAATATGCTAGCGTCATTGTCCAATAAATTTGATACCATGGACTCTCATTTGGGCGGTCAATTGGTGTTGCTAAGTGAACAATTTAAAGGTTTAGAAGAGAAGGTTACAAATCTAGAAGCTGATGTGAATGTCATAAAGAAAGGCAAACCTCAAACTCAGGCCGCCGAATCTACAACAGGTGAAGATGGTGTGGTTGGAGATAAAGATGAGGTACGCTCCTCGACACACATTCCTCTATAATTTGTTTTTAAGAGGATTTGGTTGATTAAAACAGGGGTTTTCATTCGCAGCGTACTGGATAGCTCGGTGTGGGATTACAAAATAAGAAGTTTAAGTTTATTGTTTGAGGAGTTTTCCAACATTTTCCCTTAGAGTTGTTCAAACATTACTCATCAGATTTTGATACTTGAATTGATGTTCTGGTCGATTTGGTTTATTGTTATGGTTGCTATTTGCTACTTCCACCTTTTTAATTTTCCCAATTTTTCTATATAAGTTTAAACATTTATTTTTATGTTATTAAAACTTAACAACTGAATCTATTGGAGAATTATTGAAGTGTATTAGCATGTGTTTATTGATAACTCTAAATTGACAAAAAATTTACATCTTGTGTTTTAGTCATGGCTAGTTCAGGTGCAGGAAACTTCCGATGGGTACCCCATCTCATGTGCTGTTAGAAATCCAATAGCTAAAGCCAAATTCTGTAAGCCCAAAGCCCAAAGCAAAGATGATCCAGTAGACTCAAAGTCCACCAAACGCCCACAACTTGTAAAGGTAGTTGAGGATGGTCCATCCATTAAACTGGAACCAATCTCCCCAAAAAAAGCCGCAATTACACCAACCACACTTTCTGATTCATCGGATCCTTTTGAAGATGCTCGCAATAAGGCATTTGATGGTGCATTGGACAAGTTGATAGTGTTGTGCAAGGATGATGTTGAAACTAGGAAAATTAGACCAAAGAACCTATCATACACCCAACAAGATCTTTTTGTTGGCAGCTCAACACATAGACGCTCAGTTTTACACACCCTAAGGTATCCTTCAAACTGGCGATGATTGCAGACAAATACAGGAGGTGTATCAGCTGGCACTGTTTGCGACGTCCTTGGAAACCTATAGCTTAGTAGAACACCATACATCTCTCTGTCCAACCCAAAATCCTCGTACACCATGGAAACGAAATCTTCATATAATGTTTTTTTGCTCGCCATTAGCATCCTCGAACCTCTATTGTCGTCAACACAAAATTCCCAGCGCTTTATCAGTAAAACCCACTTTCCACACACTGGTGATATATCCTCCATTTTGGAAAACGAGCTATAGATCTAGATCTGTAAAAGGCGTACCACAGAACTTTGAATGCACAACTATCTCTGTAATTGTTGAAGAGAAGGAGAGATAACTATGATTTGAAGTTTTAGCGGCTGCTTGAAACTCGTCTCAAAGGAGACTGGTAATTAGCAGTAAAACCTAAAACTGCAATAGTATAAATCTATCACGCCTTTCAGTTAAACTCTACCTAACTTTTGTTATTTTAGTAATAATTATGTCTACCAATACACTACCAAGTAACTCTATCGCTAATATGTATATCTATCTGTATGGAAATCTCTACCACCGCTACAAATTATATCTGCCATATAAAAGTACTAAGTCGTATATGTCTGTCATAATGACTACTTAAATCTGTCAAAAAAATCTACCACCCGACATACGTTTACTATATCTATCACCATTTAGCTGATATCTTTATCATGATTTTATATTTCTATCACCATTACAATATATCTATCGACTATCTCTACCGATAATAGAAAATCTACTTCCATAACTTTTCTCTACCATCACTGTTATTTCTCTATCAAATATATCTACTCATTTTAACAACTCTATCCAATAACTCTGTTAAAATTTATATAATTCTGTCGTTATAAATTTCTCTATCTTTATGTAGCAAAAATGAGCAAGAGTTTTTCCTCCAAAAAGTTTGAACAGTAATGCTCAAAACAATTACGTGGCAACGCTTTTTAATGCAACAGTGGTAATATTTTTTTTCCTTATTCACCTCCAAAAGGATTTATATGTCATTAAATTTTACGAAAAAAAAATGACATTCTAGTAAATTTTGAACTTTTCTAGGCTGTTTGAGTAAATCTCCCCTTACAATATAAGGTTCTAATTTGTTAATTGTTTAGGCATAACTCTTCCGGACTCTGATATCGATAGAACATCACATTATTTATGAAATTTTGGTTCTCAACTTCTCACCAACAAAAGTGACCAGCAATTTCTCGATAAATTATAGCTGTTTGGATATATTATAACTTAATTGACCCATCATGAAGTTGTATTTAGTTAAATAAGCCGACACAAAAAATAGTATTTCAGTCATAATAAACTTACGTTCGATAATCTTTCTAGGCCATGAAAGATTATATTTTGCACCTCTCATTCTTTCTCCGAATGAGTGAGACTTGAGAGTCTCTATCTTTAATATAAATAGCTCACAGTAACTTCTAAGTTAGTACTTTTTTTTTCCTTTTTTCTTTGTAAAGCTTTTAAAAGTCAAGCCTTTTGTTTTTTTTTTAATTATATTAACCACAAAGAATACGACCAAAAAAAATATTAACCACAAAGAAAGAGAAATGAAAATTATTTTTTTTGATCAAACGAGAAATGAAAATTCATGTCGTGATTTAGATATGCATAAAGCAGTCATGGACTCGGTATAAGATTCATGCATTGCCATGAAGGCACAAATATTATCATGTCCATATCTCACCGTCCAAGGATATATGAACAGCTTGAGCTTCTTGTCATAGATAATGTTGTTTTTGGCCGGACAAGCTAAGACTATTTTTTTCTCCAGTCGAAGTTGTTGAAGGTGACCACGTAGGATACAATCATCCAAACCTCAAACACCACTTTTAATCATTAAACCCATACTTCCCTTGTGACAAGACAGCTAATCGTGCATCATTAAACGCCATCGTATCTTCTTACAGCCGCCTATAATCTCTCACCATGTAGGCCAGTACCTCTAATTTGGTGTGGCCAAATCATCGTTATTAATATCATTACCGTTTTTTATCGCTCTTATAATTTGTAAGATTAAAACAAATCTTAAACTTGAATTTTAGGATGGTAAAATAAGTAGATCAGTAATGTCTTATGACTTATCTCTATCGTTTTCTGTTAGGTTCCAGCGTAGTCTCTCGAACTAAAGCTACAAGGATTCTATAAAATACGTAATTGGCACCGGATATGTTTTGTACTAATCTCTTTTCATCTCTTTTTTTGACTCAATCTATTTCCTTTATACATGCATTACAACAATACGCATGATGCAATAGCACATTGTATATAATTTATTAATGATTTTATTATTATTATTATTATTATTATTATTATTATTATTATTATTATTATTATTATTATTATTATTATTATTATTATTATTATTATTATTATTATAATTATTTTTGACTTGTGGAGTTTTTGGTTTTGGATCATCTATGAACTTCTCCCAAGATTTAATCATAGATTTTTTTTACTTTACGATTTTGGATTTGAAATTCCTAAGGTCTTTGATTGTCGTATCACCTTAGTTATTTTAGCAAATTATAGGAGAATCACGTTAGATAATGTTGGATATATATATATATATATATATATCTTATTATATCAAGTTAGATTATGAAAGTTAGCTATTAATAAGATTTTGACATGTGTCAAGTTTATTCAATGTAAGATTTTGATATATGTAAAAATTAATATTTAATAGGAAGATTTGAGATTACAGCAAAAATAAAATATTTTGTTTTAAACAATAATAATAATGTAAAAAGATAATTATCAAAAACTTACAAAAATTAAAAGTTTGTTTTTAAAAATAATTATAAGGAGATTATATATATAAGATATCAAAAAAAATAAAATTATAACATTATTTACTTATTTTTAATTTTAAGTTATTAATTTTAAAAGAATAGAAATAGGATTACGGAAAATATACAGTTAATTATTAATTCTAAATTTGTAAATACTCACTTCTACATAAACATAGATTGTCTCATACTTTTCATCTAACAAAATAATTTATTCAAAAATATTGTTTTCAACTTTGTTTGGTTAGTAAAACTTTATTAATGGAAATGTAATTTTTTCTTATTTTCAGTTTGTAAGAGGTAAGATTAATATATTGAACGAAAAAGATTAATATATGCGTTTCTTTTTTGAATACTGTATTTTAATATTTAATATAGTATTTTTAGATTGTTTTATCTATATTATATTTTCACCTTTGAATTATTTGGAAGTCATATATTATCATGCTTATAATTTTCTATTATTTATTTATATATGTCAAATGATTTTTTTTTATTTTTCAACCTTGATTGGTTGACCCTTTTTGTGTCACCATAATTGTTATCATTCATTCAATTCCTAAGGGAGATAAAGAGTAGAAGCTCATCAACCTAATGATTAGATAAAATAGGCTAATGATATGTATATATTTTACACTCTTTCATCATACATTTGTTATTCATTTTGTTCTCTTAACTCATTGTTTTGCATTGTTTTTAGTCTCTTTTGCATAATATGCATATCTAGGTAGTCTTTGCATTCGTCTTGCATATTGGAGTTATTTCAGGTGTTTAGGAGATTTCCAGACTATTGGAACCGAATGGAGGTTGAGACATGCGGCTCGACCAAGCATGTCCGGAATAGACGTCATGCGACTCGAGCGACGCTCCCAAGAGAGAAGCAATGTGACTCGATCGACATGCGACTTGAACGCACTCCTAGGAAGAAGCACCAGCATCCCACTCGATCCATCATGCCTGGAATGGATGTCATCCCGCTCGACCGACAACGCCAGTCATATCTCGAAGTGGAATCAGTCTAATCAGAGTTCGGATGAAGGAGTTAATTATTTTACTAATCAAGTGAACTCATGGCTACGCGATTTGGACCTACGAGCATTCAACAGCGAATTCCGACCAAGTTAGAAGGATTCAAGCTACGAACAAAACTATTCTGAAATCTTGATCCATCCCGGAACCACGGAGATTTAGAATCACATTAAGATCAGTTCATATGTGAAAGATATGGATATTTCAAGTCAGTGGATCTATCCCAGTTCCAGTTTCGCGTCTGAGCCAAAGATCGTGTTACACAGACCAACTCAGCAACAATTTCGACCCTAAATCAGTTGGAGGATGTCAATGGATCTTGTATGTTTCCAACAAGTCCAAGAAAAAAAATATTTGGCCAACAAACCACAAAGTTACACTTCATTTTCCAAAGGAGGTCATTCTAGTTTTTCAGCTGAAGAGTTTTAGGTCCAAAATTATGTTTGGCAACCAGGAGCTGTTTCTACTAAGCCCATGGTGAAGAAATTATACAGTCCATGTTGTTTCTCATCAGCAAGTTGGACCAAAGAGTCAAAGAGAGAAGATCAAGAAAACTTAATAGGTCAATTCAAGAGCTTATGGCCAAGGAGAGCATGGGAAATTCTATTGGGGATGATATCTATCAAGTCCAGTCCACTTTGAGCCTAATACAAGCCCAAGAAAGCCCAAAATAATCACTTTATTTTGTGGTCAAAGAGGAGTGACGAAAATAGAGTTCAACTTACCTTGGGAAGGACACATTGGGAATGACACATTGGGAAGGGAAACATGCTTCAAGAGTTGGGTCTTCATTCTACTTACTATCTTTAATGGCTTTGTGACCAAGTTTTCTATCTTTTTATAAATACATGTAATCTCATTTGAGAATAATCAAGCAATCAAGAAATCTTTTATCTTTTATTTGAGAGTGGTAAACTCCTTTGTTCCTTTGGAGCTTGTTCTTTCTCTTTGGTGGGTTACATCAAAGAGTTTCGGTATATCAAGTGATTCCGCCGCACTTGACGTTGTCATTCATTAGCTGGGGATTGAAGAGTCGTTATAAGAGAGTCTTGTGCACAAAGATTTTCAGGATTCGTCTCACGCCTTGTCATCTGTCTCCGCGAAGCTTCTATCTAAATTTACACCGCCTTGCTTTATTTGGTTTGTTTTAAGAGAGTTTAGGGCATAAGGATTTTCGTTTATCTCACGCCTTATCATCCAGCTTCGCGAGCCATCGAAGTTCTAGGATTATTATTCTACCTACCTTAGAGCGTCAATTCCTTGGGAGAATCACATCACTAAAGATCCACTAATCCTGGGAATAACCTTTTTTAGCTACAGCTGGAGCAGTCATTGATGTCAGGAAGGGGATGATTGATCTCAATCTGGGTAAAAACTTCAAGATGAAGTTTGACATCAAGGATGCTAAGAAGAAGCCAGCTATTGATGGGAAAACCTTTGTGATTAAAGAGAAAATAGGTTGGGGATAATGAAGAAGAGAAGATCTTTTATTGTTGAACTTGGGAAGAATGTTAAAGAGTATCTAGCTAGACAAGAACTTCTAGAGGGGTCTCCGAAGCCTCTCTATGACCCTCCCAAATCATAATGATTATGCAAAGTCAAGCTCAGAGACTTTAAATAAGCTCACTTGGGAGGAAGTCCCAAAGGTATCACTATAAATATTCTTTAGGATCTTTGTGATTTTAATTTTTTTTGTTAGTTTTCTCGTGTTCAGGAACCAACAGAAGGGAGTATTAGCAACAAAAAAGGAAAAGTGAAAGTACCAGTCAAAAGAAGGCTCTTCGACTCGACCTAAAGATTTCATCCACCGCCATGCATTCTCAACCAGAAGCCTCGACCACCGCCAACGCCACTCCACTCGAAACGTCCATGACTCGCGAAGAACTCGACTCGACCCTCGCTGCTTCACGACTCGATCTGACTTCATCACCGTCATGCGCTGCGACTCAATGGTCGGCGTTTTCATCACCTACGACTCGACCACCGGATCTCCACCACGCTCGAGTCGCCACCGCCGATGTCATTCGAGCGACCACCTCGAGCCGACCAGTCCGGAGATTCGTGTCTCACTTGAGCCAACCCTTGTTCGCATATCCCACGCGCAACACCGCTATCTCACATTACTCGCTTCGCTTGAGCCAACATATCAAATCGATCCATAGTCAACTTCTCTCCACTCGATCCGTTCGTCAGCCGAGATCTTCCCACTCGACCGACCAAGTTCGTCACGCTCGAGCCAGCTTAGTCCCACTTGATCCAGCTTGCACCTTGTTCGAGCCGCCATACCTCCACTCCGCCAAAGAAATCTCACTCTCGCCAGCATCGTCTTCAAACCGACATCATTTTCAAACCACTCCGCTGTCACGCTTGAGCCACCTCCAAACTTCTCGCTCGAGCCATTCACACACGACACAACTTGACCAATTTCCACACGACCAACAAGAGATCACTCGAAGCTGCACCACTCGACCAAACCTCCCTTTGGCTCGAGACGTCGTTCTTCGACTCAACCGGTTGACATATCTTAGTTTGTTTCACACCACTTGTTCGACGAACTAACCCAAGCAGCTGAGGTCACTTCCGCGGATCAAGAACAAGGCGAGGGATAAAGTCAGTATCACGCTTCTCCTTGGGCGAGCTCCGACTCCTTCTTTTACTTCTGAGGTACTCCTACCTTCCCTTTGTATATACCATTTCATTCATGCAAATTTTTCTTACACAAGAGACTGTGTAATTTAAGTTTGGGGGAGGGTTTGAGATGATGTATCTAATGTGGTTTTTTGTGATTCTTATTTCAAATTTTTGCAGCATATCATGTTTGAGTATGCATCTATCTATTTGCATAGAAAAACCATAAAAATTTGAAAAAATTGAAAATTTCCACAAAAACAGAGTGTTCATGTAGTTTGCATTTGCATATTAGGATTGAGTCTAGTGTTATTCATATAGGGTTGTTGCATTTCGCATAGGGGTTGATGATGAATGTAACCTTGTTAGCATGCTGAATTCAATAGGATAGGATCGAGGCCCTTGTTATTAGTTCTTTGATGCATGTTGATTGAGCTTGAAAATGTAAGATTGAAGTATGTTTTGAATTGACATCATTCCCTATCTATCTGAATATAATCCTGACTTGCAATTATTGTGTTATGCATTGAAGTTGAACTCATGGATGCCATATACATACTTGGATTATATTTCTCCTTTTTACCACCCTTGTTAATCCAAGTAGCTGATTCCCATCTTTGGAACAGTTTTCCGCACCCTTAACCAACCCTTCTTTCAAGACAATTATATTCTTGAGTGTCTGGCGTTTTCCGAGTTGAGCTTGCTAGAAAGTGTTAGGTTTTAACCGACAAGAGTAGGATCTTGTGTAGTTCTAGTTCACGTTATCCGGACTAGCAGGACTATGTGAGAACTCGAATTTGGGTATTGGGTATGGATTTGTGCAGAAAAGTGAAGAGTAAAAAAAAAGTAAAGGGTAGAAAGTTTTTAGGAGGGAGATGTGTTTTCATTGTAAACTTTGAAAACACATCTCCCTTAATCTACAAATGCAATCCTATAAATATTGAAAACTTTATAGGATCGAGTTCGTTTTCATACACATGCAATCCTATAAATTTTACAATGAAACTTTGAAAACTTTGAAACGATTTCGATCCTTAATCTACACATGCAATCCTATAAATCAAAACCATTTCGATCATTTACAAACTTTATTGTTTTTAATTCTATGATGCATGGTGATAGGATTGCATGTGTAGATTAAGGATCGAAATCGTTTCAATAAAGTTTGTAAATGAAGTCCCTTCACCATGCATCATAGAATTAAAAACAAGGACCTGGATTCTAACTATTTTATTCAGCATGTTTTAGGTTCTGAGACCCTATTTTCAAACCTCTCTTCCATACTTTGTTCTTGTTATTTGCTTGAGGGCAAGCAAAGAATAAGTTTGGGGGAGTTGATATGTATATATTTTACACTCTTTCATCATGCATTTGTTATTCATTTTGTTCTCTTAACTCATTGTTTTGCATTGTTTTTAATCTCTTTTGCATAATATGCATATCTAGGTAGTATTTGCATTCATCTTGTATACATCTTGCATATTGGAGTTATTTCAGGTGTTTAGGAGATGTCTAGACTATTAGAACCGAATGGAGGTTGAGACATGCGGCTCGACCAAGCATGCCCGGAATAGACGTCATGCGACTCGAGCGATGCTCCCGAGAAAGAAGCACCAGCATCCCACTCGATCCACCATGCCTAGAATGGATGTCATCCAGCACGACCGACAACGCCAATCATCCGACCTCTTCCACCTCTTTGATCAATTCAAGTGAAGATTTTTCCTTCGGATTCAACTTTCGACATCTTCATCAAAGTTGTAGAAAATTGAGTCATCTTTCTAATGCCGTTTATTTCGAGCCAATCGAAGGTATGATTAAAGAGTTATCATCGTTTTAGTGGATGCAAATACACCCAGCTCGAGCCAATACTACTCTGGGTCGAGCCAACACCACTGCACTCGACCCAGCTCGACCAACGTACTCACAGGACTGACGACACACGACTTGGATAACCCGATTCCCAAACCGACGCTTTATCTTCTCATTTTAAGTTTTAGAGCTTTCCATGTTTGACTATATATACATTTAGTTAAGTTTTTGCCCAAGACATCTTTTATCTCGTTTTTGTATTTTTCCTTAAGGTCGACTTGGCCACCTAAACTCTTGGAGACTTTGTAATCCGATATCTTTGAGTTTATTGTGTTTTTGCATTTGATTTATTCTACAAAGTTGTTCATCCCACTTTATTCTATCTAATGATGCTTGATTCAATGTTTTCTGAGTTTGTATCGTTGATGATGATCTCTAGATCCGAGTAGTGTGATAGTTCTTGAGGATGGGATATATTAGGTGGAGGATCTTAGTGTGTAGGGTGTTTAAGTTAGATTTGTCTGATTCCCTTCTGGACTAGAGTTACAAACACTAGTTTCTCTCTGATCAATTGGAATTAGGTTTTAGACATTTCCACACCCAAAAGGTGTTTGATGAAATGTCTGACCAACTAATGCCAGAGACTTATATTCCTAGCCTAAGAGATTAGTTGTCTAGGGTGTTTGTTGACGTGAATGAAATGGTTCGTCATGCCTGCTCAACCATGTTTTTCTAGTGAGAGCTAGGTTTAGAAGTGTTTGAGTCTGAGTAGCTTCTGCTAAGAGATTGGATTAGCTAAGTCGTGATATTCATTGTCTAAAGATAGTTTGCTTGTGTCATGTTAAACACTCTGTAGACTAGGAGACTCCGCCGACATCAATTACTCCCATCCTTAGGACTTCTGCCTATCTGATTTTTATTGCATTCCTGAGACTGTTTCGGTTTGCTGTTTAGCTCATGCTTAGACTCGTTTTCGGTTTTTACTTATTCATGTTTGCTTCTTGTCATGCATTTTTGTTTCTAGTTCTGTAGTCAATTTCTGTTTTGCATTTTCATCATTCTAGGATTATTAGACACCAAACCACTCTTTGAATTGGCTTGACTTGTGATATCTTGATTGCATCTTGATTGCTAGCAACATCCCATTTGGATTGACACCTTAAGTACTACAACTACATAAGGTTAATTGAACCTGCTAGGACAGACACACAAAAATCCTACTTTCAGCTATTCAAAAAAAAGCTTACAACTAACACATATAGATAGATTGGAAAAACATAAATTGTTGTTGATAGATCCATAGTAGTTCAGAGACTGTGGCACCCTGGTTTGCGGATAGGTCTAAAAGTATTGATTTGACCACCTATGTCACCAAAGTGCACTTATCTTTTCGATCAAGGGTCCTGAGAGAGTTCCAGAGTTAAGTGTGCTTGAGCTTGAGTAGTTTCAGGATGGATGACTTTTGAGGAAGTGATTGTCAGAACTGTGCGAGTGAGAACAAAACATAGGAAAAGATCGTATGGTGATTTATAGGGGTAAGTATTTAAAGCCTCTCGGACGTAAAAGATTTGTAAATGAATATGAACCAGTATATTATAACAAAAATTAAACATATAAATAACTTATTTATAAAACTTTAAACTCACCACATTATACGGTCCTTATTTAGTATATTTATATATTAGAGTGACTAGATTGGTATAAATTTATTTAGCACATTATCTGATTCTATTGGGATTCGATAACGTCACAGTTATCGGATTCTATTGTAATCTATTGTAACAACCGAACTAATTAATCAGGACAGGACTCACGTATACAACATACTGTATTATATGGATATTGGACTTATGCTTGAGTTTCTGAGGCATTGCTATATTTAATGTCCAAGATATACTCATAGGAGTTTAAGTCAGTTTGTGTATAAGAGATGTTTTCTAGGAACCATAGTTTTTGTAAAAATGGTCGGTATATTTTCCATTACTCCTTTAATAGATTATAGATGTTTGTTGGCTATAACTATAAGTGATCAAAATAAGGTCTTTCTTCCTCTTTTTAATTCTAGCTTTTCAGAACTCTTTGGATTCTTATCAGTTCTATTATGATTAACACAGCAATCTCCAGATTTATATAAGTAGAAAAAAAACATCGAATTTAAAGTGAAAAGGGATTTTTATAAACCGTAGAAAACAAAATCTTCGTTTTAATTTGAATTTTCATACTGGAACTGCTTCTTCAATCTGATTCATAATTAATATAAGGCTCCAGAAGAAGAATATCCAACCACACTTCTAAAGCACATCCTTGAGAATAGCCATTACTTGCAGAAGAAGTTACTTGAGCAACATAGGGGATTAATTTATAAATCGCATATAAAACCTCACATATATATATTAGGTTACCATTTATTGAAGAAACAAATCCTATAACCATTTGTTTGAAAGGAATGTACTCGAGGGATCATATTTCCAAAATTCAGAAAAAGTAAAAATATCGCGTACCATAGATTCATATGCGATCCATTATACTAAGACTTGACGGGGCTTTGCGTTTTTAATTGGCCCCTAATTTTGAAATGTACACTGATAATCAGAATTGTGGCTCATAATCTCGTTATAGATTGCTCGATTGACGGACGTTTACATTATAAAGAGTGAATGTATTGATATTGACATAATACAATACAAGATATATATACAGAGGAAGAGACCTAATCACAGAGATTATTGACATAAAACAGTACAAAATATATATACAGAGGAAGAGACCTAATCAGAGAGATTGAGAAGTAAATACAATCTCCTAATTACAGAAATGATATAAAAATATAATTGTGATTAATTGTGTTTCCTTAATGATATATGGTGTTTTTATCGGTTTTGAGTCTTTGTTTTCTCTTTTATTTTATACTTTTTCTTGGGTCAAAGTATGTTTTTGGAGTCTTTTAGTTCTTTATCCAGTCTTTATAGGTTTTAGGACACTTTGGAGGAAAAATGAGCCATTCCAAATGCAAACAAGCATATGTGGATGTTGGTTCACGTAAAAATCTGTCTACCAGGGAAACCCGCCTGGCTAAGCAACGAAGTCTAAACCAAAGAGTTTCACGTTAAACCCCGCCTATATGAGGAACCCGCCTGGCTGAGAAGCGAAGTCTGAACCGGCAAGTTTCACGTCAAAACCTGCCTCTCTGAAAAACTCCTCTGGCAACGAAACATAGTCTGAACCGACAAGTTTCACGTCAAAACCCGCCTATCTGAAAAATCCGCCTGGCAGAGAAAATTTCTTAACTAGGTTGTTATCTTTTTTTTACCTTATTTTGAGAACTCTATAAATACCTTTTATTTCATGGGAGAAAAACCCTAAGTTTTATTCTACGCTTTCTTTCTGCACACCTGAGACTTTTTGTAACCCACTCTTTTGAAATTCTAGAGATTCATTCTCATTGACAATTTGGAGAAGATTTCTAAACCCTTTCTTATTATTTCTTGCAATTTAATCATTTTTTCTTCATCTATGATTTTTGTTTTCTCTTTTGCTATGTGTGAGTAGTTTTTCAATTGGGTTTTAGGGTTCCAACTAGGAGATTCCATGAATTGGTGTTTTAACTGTTATTTGGAGTTCTTAATCCTTAGGTTGTTTGATTCACATGATCTTACTAGAATATGACTGATCACCGTGTTTTAGACTCTAGGTTTTTCTATGCATCACCAGTGTTCGATAGAATGCCTGAATGAGTGTGAATTGAGCAATGTATTTCTCTAGCGTGCGAAAGTTGATGTTAGTACGCATTGTGAACTTAAAGAACTTGATTGTAATGCAAATATGTCTAGGAGGTTGCAAAAGAAAGTTTAGCAAACTAATAGTCAAATTTAGTTTCTAATGCCTTGAAAGAGGGTTAATCTATTATAGTGTTCATGTTCAAGAACGGTTCTTAATTATTGAATTTCATATTTTATTTTCTCATTAGTTATTGATCTCTGAAATACCCTATGACCCCATGTATTAATCTTATATGTTAATTGTTTTATTTCTTGCATTTATATTTACAATTTCTGAAACCAAACTATCTTTTGTTCGCTTTAGCTATTTACGAATCTCGCAAATCTTTAGTGTACCATTGGTCCTTGTGGATTTGACCCCGTATATACTGCCTTGCGGGTAAGTATATCGGGTAATTACTCGAGCAATCACTTAATCCTCTATATGCTCCCTCAAGATGGAGGGAGTTGTCGGACTCCAATGATGGAACAAGCTAACTGGAAGTGAGGACATGAGAGAGGTTTGGTGAGAGCCTTACATGCTGATCTTTTATCGAAACGTGCGATACACGGAGAGCTCTTGTCTGATTCATGTGGCAAACAAAGTGATAGTCAAGCGTGATATGCTTTATACGAGAGTGAAAGACGGAATTGACACAAAAGTATGTTATGCCAATGTTTTCACAATAATTTTTTGGTCCATCAGGCAAGCAAATGTGTAACTCGTTCAGGAGGAAACGTAGCCAGCATACTTCGGAAGCAGCATTTGCAACAGTGCGATATTCAGCTTCGGTGGACGAACGGGAAACACCACGTTGCTTTTTGGACAAATAAGAGATGGGATTTCTGCCAAAATAAATAACATAAGCATTGGTGGAGACATAGTCATTAGTGTCTCCAGTCAAGTCCACGTTAGAAAAGGCATGGAGAAGCAATGGCAAGGTTGATGTAAGAAAATTTCCATGTGTGATAGTGCCAGCAAGATATCAGAGCAACCTCTTGGCTGCTTGTCAATGGTCAGACGTTGGTTGATACATAAATTGAGATAGCCTGTTGACCGCAAAGGATATATCCGAACGCGTGAAGGTCAAGTGTTGAAAACTACCTAAAGCATCTTCGAGTTTGGTACCATTGTGACGAGTCAACTTTGGTGTTGTTGGCAGAGGATTGGAGGCCGGTTTGGCATTCACCATGTCAGTTTTATGAAGGAGATCAAGTATATATTTGCGTTGCATAAGGTGGAGGCCTTGTTTGGTTGAGTTGCTTCTATGCCAAGAAAGGAAAGGAGATGAGTTAGGTCTTTAAGTGAGAAGAGCAAGAGATGAGAGGACGACTTAAATAATGACATGGTGTTGCTTTAGCTCCATGTATCAAGCGCAAGGAGCATTTTTAAGACCGTAGATTGTCTTGTGGAGACGACATGCATGTGTAGGGCGATCCTTATCAACAAAGCCAGGCGGTTGAGCCAAATAGACTTCTTCTATTAAATTTCCTTGGAGGAAAGCATTATTAACGTCAAAATATTTGAGCCGCCAATTCTTCTTCACCACAATGTCAAGAACCAAACGAATTGTTGTCGACTTGATGACAGAGCTGAATGTTTATGTGTAATCTACTCCATATTGCTGAGTAAACCCCTTGGCAACCAATCTTTCTTTGTGTTTGTCGATCTGGCCTTTTGGAAGATACTTCAATTTAAAAACCCATTTGCATCCAAAGTGGTTATGTGAAGATTCGGGG
>NC_025685.1:18549807-18553237 GCF_000633955.1 Camelina sativa | reverse complement strand
TTTGTTTGGTGATGTTATTATTGGCTCTAGTTTGCATATTGTGGGTGTTTTGTGGTTGTTAGTCGATTTATGGAGAAGCGTTGGAGGGTAGTTTTGTAGGCGGAGTACGGTGCGGTGATGATGGTAAAGGCACGGTTGATGATGGTGTGACTGGTCAACACTACGATTGTTCTGATGAGGAAGAAAGGTGTGTTGGATTTGGATTCAGCAGTGAGCCTATAAATTGTGAGTTTATATTTGTGGGTGGCTAGGCCTTAGGTTCAGGCCCATTATGTTGTGGAGTAGTGGGCTCAGAATTAAGAAAAGAAGAAGAAGAGGATAAGGGTTGAGAGTCACGTACATGAGATTGACGAGATGTAGAAGCCGGTGGAGAACACATATGGCCAGTATTCATGCGGTACATAAGCACTTGTGAGGAGCGTGAGACCCGTCTCGATGATGTGGTGATGTTTGCGTTCAGAAAGTCCATTGTGTTCTAGTGTATGCGGCGGAAAGGTAAGTTGAGATATTCCATGGGCAGTATGATAGTCTCTTAGAGCAATGAATTCTTCTCCATTGTCTGAGTATAGTGTGCGTATCTTGGTTTGGAAGCGGTTTTTAATGAGAGCCTTGAAGGCAATGCAAGTCATTTTCACTTGTGATTTTTTGCTTTAGAGGATAGAGCCAGGTATAGTGTCTGTGATGGTCAATAAGCACAAGATAATATTTGTAGTTATCAACAGAGAGGATTGGGGAGTTCCAAACATCAATAAAAACGTATTCAAGTGGAGAAAAAGAGACAATTGAAGAGGTTGAAAAGGGAAGTTTGTGACTCTTATTAATCTAATAATCAAAACAAGAAAGTTTGCGTTTAGAAGGAGCTAAAACGGGTTAAGAAAACTGAGAAATAATGGTGTTTTGAATGCCCTAAGCGAGAGTGCGTAAGGGGGCCTTTGATGTTTGTGTTGTGAACAGAAATGTAGCTTGAGGATTCGTCGCCGGCCATTCATAAAGCTCATCGTTAGTTCTTCCCTGGAGCAACAGGCTCCCGTGCTGAAACCATTCACCTGAAAGGAAGCAGCGAAGAATTCGACGGATACAAAATTAGTATTACATAAACGATATACGAAAATTAAGTTTTTGTGTATATCAGGAACATAAGAGAACTTTATGTAAGGCCAAGTCACGAGATTGAGAAGGTAAGAATGTTGAACTGATTTGTGTGATTTTTATACCTGTTCCATCAGCAATCATCACATCGTCACCACCATTGTAGGGCTGATGAAGAGAGAATGCATTCAGATCCGACGTGATATGGTGAGTGGCTCTACTATCAAGAAGCCACATATTGCCCTAGGAAGTCAGGGTTTACCATAGTTATGGCTTTGTCGTTGGTTTTTTTTTTCAGTTTTCTAATTAACTGTTTTAAAGGTACAGTAAAACCTCTATAAATTAATAATGTTGGGACTAAGACATTTTATTAATTTATAGTGATATTAATTTATCTATAAATTAATAATAATTATTTTATAGTATAAATTAATAATTATTAATTTATAGATATATTTTTAATTGTTTATTTTTTAAAAAATTATGAATTGGAACAACTATAGCAAAATAAGATTAAACTTTCGGATGTTATAAATTTTATGGTTTAGGAATTGAACTTGTAATATTTAGAAAGCACTATTTACAATAAATTACAAATATTATAGACAAATTGACTTATACACATGAGACACATAAATTCAAATCTATGAATAATAATATCAATTCTCCTATTTTAATAATCTGTCAAATTATCAAATTGTAAATGATGCATATCTAAAAATTAAAACTTTAAATTTTAATTATTTGTATGACATGTTATAAAATATTTTAGAGATATTATTATAGGTTGAAAATACAACATTACAATTGTTCTATAGAATTGAGCTTTAGGAGAAACATACACTATTATATCAGAGTATATATATATATATATATATATATTTACATAATTATTAATTTATGATATTATTGGGACCATATTTTATAAGGAGATTTCGAAAAAATTATTATCTTATTATCTTATCGAATATTGTTAATTTTTACACTGGCCCGACTTGGGACCAGCAAAATTTATTAATTTATAGTGTTTATTAATTTATAGAGTATTAATTTATAGAGGTTTTACTGTAGATGACTATAATCATTTGTGTACATATTACCATATTTAATTTTCTTTTTGTTTCTTGTCTATTAGTTAATTTTTTCTTTTGAATCATAGATTTTTATGTGGTTTTTTGGTTACAGTTTTAGAGAACTAAGAATATATAAACCTAATTAGGCTAGCATATAAACTGAATTTGATTATCGTATCACCATTTTAGCAAATTATAGGAGAATCACATTGATATACATAAACCGAATTAGGTTAGCATTTATTGAAGAAACTAATCTTATAACCAAGTACTGTAGAACAAACTAATTTCAAGTTTTATCATTCAGTACATTAGTTTTTGTTTGAAATGGTATGTACTCTGTGAGATCATATTTCCAAACTTTAGAAAGCGTAAAAACATCGCGGATTTAGATTCATATGTAATCCATTATACTAAGACTTGACGGGGCTTTGCGTTTTTCATTGGCCCCTAATTTTGTTTAAGTGTACACTGATATATAATCAGAATTGTGGCTCATAATCTCGTTATAGATTGCTAGATTAATGTTTACATACCATAATTAATACAATCTTTAAATTCTAAAATAAGTCCAACACTATTTTTTTAAATAAACCGTTAATAGTTCTAAACTATATAGGCCCTGTTCGAATTACTGTCACTAAAACAGCTGCAGCGACCAGAAAAAATAACGCAAACAGAGGCAAAATCATGATTGATCAAAAATAAAGAGTCGCTGGAGATGAGATTTATTGTCGCTAGCTCCCAAAAAAGAGTTGCTGCGACTGAAAAATCATTAATTACTTACAGTTTGTCCTACGTCACGTGTCACTCATTTCAAAACTCGTTAAAAACAAAGTTATATTTGAGTCGCTGGGGACACAGTAACGAACAGGGCCATAAACTTCTACGGTTTCCGGAGCTATTGAGCTAACTATTGATAATACCATATTGAAGACGTAAATCATCCTCAGTGGAATTAAAAAAGTAACATTGGGCACTCTCAAGAGTCAAGACCAATAGCTCACCACCCACTTGGTCTATATCTAGTTTTAATTCTCTAACAACACCCATATGCAATATGGTTCATATATAAAACTACACTTCCCCGCTCTTAACACAGTCTTTAAAAACATTTACATGCATTCGATAAATATACCATTTAAACCCAAATTTCTTGGATCAAACAAAACCATTGAAAATTTATACTCTAGATTTGCAAAATTATTGTCTACAAAACTGCCATTGAAGATATGTCTTTTTTTTTTTTTTTTTTTTTTTTTTTTTTT
>NC_025685.1:18481987-18549753 GCF_000633955.1 Camelina sativa | reverse complement strand
TTTTTTTTTTTTTTTTTTTTTTTTTTTTTGTATAATTGATAGTTCAGTACCCTTCGGGCCCTATATCTACCGAAATGGGGTTTTCATGTCATGTAATATGGTCCTCTTCCAACGAAAATTGAACCCAACACCTATCTGAGAGATTTACCATTGAAATTTCAATATGTCTTTCCTCAACAGTTGCTTGAATTTTTTTTATTGGTTTCTTTGACATAAATTTAAAGTTTTTTTTGTCAATACATTTTGTTTCTGCAAGCATCATAGTTTGAGTAGTATCAAATAATGAGACAAATTATTAGTATTTTAAGAACTATTATTTTTGCTTTTCTCTCCATTCTCATTTATGATGTGGATTGGATTGTACGTTTTGGTGATTTGTTCTAAGTTTTAATATATTATAGAATGATAAACGCTTCTACTATGTTATTCAATAATATACACATGCAACATATTGTGTCTAAGAGATGATCGTCTTAGTGCACCTACACACTGTGAAGGAACTTTGATGCCTTAGATATTCGAAAAACCTTTAGACCATCTCATCGGTGACATTTTAGCAGTGTCTTTAAATATTTTAAATATATAAATGAAAAATATTTTAGATTTGTGCTTTCCCATTTGTGTCTGCGCAGAGACGTTTAGATCTCCCACATATGTATGTGTCTTTAAATTTAATATTAAAATATTTTTAAGAGACGATAAAAAAATGACCGAAGATGGTCGACTAGCTTTATTTTATTTTAACACAAACATTAGTAACCATGGCTGATCATCTTGCTTAAAGTAATGTAAAGTAATTACCTTTATAATCTGAAAGATCAACCCAGTACAGATTAGTGATATATCATGGTTTATGTGGTTCAACCATGATATAAGAAGTCTTTTAAGTCTTTTGATTTGTTTTCTAGAATGTTTTTGAGTCTTTACAAATTTTCTAGGATTTTGACATGAAAAAAGCAAAATGGAGCAACTAGAAGGGATTTGGAGCATTTAATCAAAGAAGTCAATTTGGAGTCTGATCAACTGACCAGTGCCGATCGACACTGAAGGAGCATCGATCAACACCCAGTCCAAACCGACGAGAGAACAAGAAATTGGAAGTTTTACAATTCTGCCCAAAGTTTTCCTAAATTGCAACACAAGTCCCTAACGTGTTTTAGGACATAGATATAGTGTTTTTGGGTTTTGTAAACCCTTAAGTTTTATTCTAGCAAGTTTTATATTCTACAATCCTGTGCGATTTTGAGAGCTTTTTGGGAGAGATATCTGAACTGGTTTGAGAGAAGAATTCATAAACTCCCTCTTTACTCTTTTAATTTCAATTGCTAATTATTTAGAATTATGTTTTGTTCTTCATTGAATATGTCTGAGTAGTTTGCTTGTTAGGTTCAGGGTTTTTCACAGGGTTTTTATGATTTATTAGATCTATTTATTTAGGATTCATTATCTTTTCGAGATCTTCATCATAGGTTGTTCTTCATATTAATCCTTGATTGGCCATCTAGAATTAATAACCTAGGAAAATAAATTGATATGAGAATATAATTGATTTTCTTGATAAAACCTTCTGATGAGCAAAATTACTTCTTGCAAAGAGTTTTGATTTAGTTATTTTGTGAACTTATCTAAACCTAATTTTTAAAACTGATTTTTAACCTAGAATTTTACAAAGAGATTTGGATTTTCTAGTTTTAAATTTAGATAATATTTGCAGTGAAAACTGATTTATTTTACAAAAGTGTTTAGAGTTCTAGATCTGATCTTAATTGCTCGAATCCTAATTAATTTATTGATTTAATATTTCATAATTTCCTGAGAAATTTCCTGGACCTAGTTGATCATCCGAATTTACACAGCTTTTATTTAATATTTTGTATTGTTTATTTTAATTCAAATTATTCTGTTTAGCGTAATCATAAAACTCTACAATTTATTGTGTAGTCTTGAGTCATTGTGGAATTCGACCCCTAGGTACTGCAATGACCTTTTAATTTGAAAGAGTAGCTCTACGGTTAAATTTGAGCTTATCAATTAGTGTCTTGGTAGAGACACTTTATAACCTGTGAAACATCTGACGTGTCACCATATCATTGGTAGGTGATTTTTTTTCTCTTCATTTGCAAAAAAGTTAGTGGAACTCTTAAATTAAACTAATACTAAATTTATATTAATTTTAAAGTTAAGCTGTCATTAAAAATTGTCTAATAAGGATGATGTTCTTACACATTTGATTTGAGGCGCATATGTCGTGTGGTGATTGATGGATATCTATGTATATACTTCATAAATCATATCATACAACCAACACATCTGTAATATAAACTGCAATGTATCAAAAAGTTTTAAAACCCATATTTTCATCATTATGTTTGAGATTAAAGATTAAGAAATCTATAAATTACCATTTTTATGGTTGATTTTGAAAATCTATCAAAAGAAATTATAAATTTAAGATTATAAAAGAGTTTTTGTGTGATTTAGAAAGGTTCGTAATTAGGAATGGTTTGAAACACAAGGTTGTGGAAATGCTGGATTTTTGCTGTAATGTTGAGGAAAGAAAAAAATCATAGCAAAAGGTACTTTTTGAAAATACCTTTTTAATATTTGTCAAATACTACAAAAATCTACAGAAATTAATAGAATATCCATTATTTAGATAAAAATGTTAAACCTTTAGATATTTATAAATCTTAAAGAAATAATCTTCTATAAAAAGCTTCTGGAATAACTAATGTATTTATCTTCTTTATATTTAAAAAGGTCATGGTGTAAGTCTCCACATTTAAGTTACCACCACTTTAGATCAAACCAAAGTAAAATTACTCTAATCAACAAAAAAGCATCCAGTCACTCTCTTCCGCCTCTGTTTGATTTCAATCCAACTAGGAAGAACTATAAAAATAAACACACGATCTTTCTCCAAATTAGAGTTGAACAAGAATCATCATCAGATTCAAGAGATGTCTAGTTATGTTGGTGTTCTTGTCTCTGATCCATGGCTACAGAGCCAATTCACACAAGTGAAATTACGTACTCTTAAATCCAAGGTCTCTTCTATATCCTTTTTATTTACCACTTCACACTTTGTAGTATTCTAACATATTGATCTTTCCCCTTCTTTTTTTCGTAGTTTTATTCGACAAAAACTCGATTTGGTCGTGTCACGGTGAAACATTTACCACCAGTGTTTGCAAAATTAAAAGATTTCAAACGCACGTTTGATGAAAATAAGATCAAAACTATATTGGATGAGTCTTATCCCAATCGCTCTGAGGAAGTCGAGTTCGAGACCTTTCTCCGGGTGACTTTGATAATGATGATCTCTAGTCTCTAGATATGTGTGGATCCTATATAACAATATTGTAACCTGTGTTTATTATACAATTTGTGACAGGCCTTTTTAAGTGTGCAATCCCGAGGTTCAAAGGGCGCTTCATCGTTTCTCAAGACAGGAACTACAACGTTCCACCACGCAATAAATGAGTCCGAGAAAGCTTCCTATGTGTCACATATCAATAACTACCTTAGAGATGATCCTCTCTTGAAGAGCTATCTTCCAATCAATCCTACTACAAATGCTTTGTTTGATCTTGTTAAAGATGGTGTTCTGTTGTGGTATTAATACATTACAAACTACTTTTATAACATGGAATTTGTTTAAAGGTTTGTGATGATTCAAATCCTTGTTCTGTTGGTTTTGTACAGTAAGCTTATAAACGTAGCTGTGCCTGGGACAATAGATGAAAGAGCGATGAACATGAAGAAAGAGCTGAACCCATGGGAGAGAACTGAAAACCTTTCACTCTGTCTCAACTCTGCAAAGGCGATAGGCTGCACCGTCGTCAACATTGGAACTCAGGACATTGCTGAAGGGACAGTAAGTATTTTCAAAATACTTTCTTTTCAGTTTCATTTTCTGTTTCTTTTCAGCTTCATGTTCTGTTTTCTATTTTTTTCTTTGCTTCTCTGTCTTTGTAGCCACATCTTGTACTTGGGTTGATCTTTCAGATTATAAAGGTAATGACTGTACATTACTTTGCCGCAAGATGATGAGACATGGATACTAATGTTTGTGTGTTTTCGGTTTAGATACAATTTTTGGCTGATCTCAATCTTAAGAAAACGCCACAACTTGTTGAGTTAGTGGAAGCAAACCAGGTAAATTAAAAGTATACATTTTGAACATTTTTTAAAACCTTTTTGTGGCTGAAGCTAAACTTATATCTTCTTTGTGAATGTTTTTGCAGGATATGGAGGAGCTTATGGGACTAGCACCTGAGAAGCTTTTGCTAAAATGGATGAATTATCATCTTAAGAAAGCTGGTTATGAGAAACAAGTCACCAATTTCTCTTCTGATGTTAAGGTACACTAACTTGTCTCTGATGTGCTTTTTTTTTTTTTGCTTTGGTTCATGTATTCGATTTGTGATGCCCTTTGGTGTTTGGCAGGATGGAGAGGCATATACATACCTGCTAAATGCTCTAGCCCCAGAACACAGCACACATGTGACATTAGAGATGAAAGACCCTTCAGAAAGAGCAAAGAAGGTCCTTGAGCAAGCAGAGAAGCTGGACTGTAAAAGATTCCTTTCTCCTAATGATATAGTTGAAGGCTCTGCAAATCTTAATCTTGCATTTGTTGCACAACTGTTTCACCAAAGGTCACTATGAGGAATGCTAGTAAAGAGTGAGGTTATTATTAGTGTATTATTCTTTTTCTTGGACTAACTTGAAAAAATCTCTGTTTGCAGGAATGGATTGTCTGATGAGAGTCCAAAGATGCCTGCATCCGTTGCTGAGAAGATTGTCACAGACGACGACGAAGAAACTTGTCGAGAAGAAAGATGCTTTCGCCTCTGGATTAACAGTCTTGGTGCTGTGACTTATGTCGATAATGTTTTCGAGGATGTTAGAAATGGGTGAGAGCTTTGTTTCATTAATTGGTTTTAATCTGGCTTGAGAATCTTAAACTCTCCTCATCATTACATTCTCAGGTGGATTCTTCTTGAAGTTCTTGACAAAGTATCACCAGGCTCGGTTAACTGGAAGCACGCGAATAAACCTCCAATCAAAATGCCATTCAAAAAGGTTGAGAACTGCAACCAAGTTATCAAGATTGGGAAAGAGTTGAAATTCTCGCTTGTCAATGTAGATGGTCATGACATTGTGCAAGGAAATAAAAAGCTCATTCTCGGTGAGCTATCTTAATTTCAGAATTAAAAGGTGTGTTTTAATGTTGTAGTTTCAATATAACTTCAGTGACAATCTTGGTCTGTTCTGTCAGCTTTTTTGTGGCAATTGATGAGACACACAATGCTACAAATCCTCAACAACTTGAGATCTCACTGGCAAGGTGAAGATATAACAGAGGCAGATATTCTAAACTGGGCAAATCGGAAAGTCAAGAAAACGGGTCGAACCTCACAAGCCGTGAGCTTCAAGGTAAAGATAAAGAGTCAAAACCATGGAGACATCACCCTAATCTATCTTCATTAAATCTACCAGTATTTGATGGTTACTCTATTAGGACAATAATCTGTCAAATGGATTATTCTTTTTGGATCTTTTGGGTGCTGTAGAGCCAAGAGTTGTAAACTGGAGTCTTGTATCTAAAGGAGAAACAGGTAATGACAATATTATGTTACTATGTGCTGTCTCTCTGTGTTGTTATCAGCATTACAGGTTTGTCTTGTAATTGTCATTTTTTAAGCAGAAGAGGAAAAGAATTTGAATGCAACATACATAATAAGTGTTGCAAGGAAGCTTGGATGCTCAATTTTCTTGTTGCCTGAAGATATTATAGAGGTAAATTAAATATAGCTTCAAATGCACATCTTATGTTTAGTTTGCGCTTTCTCAGACAAAATAATTTTGTTTGTTAACAATGATAAACAGGTAAACCAGAAAATGCTGCTGATATTAGCTGCTAGCATCATGAATTGGAGCCTTCAGCAACAATCAGACACTGAGTTTACTGTCTCTGATGATACTGATGTGAGCTCTGTGACAGAAGAGGTCTCTAATTTGTCAACAGACGATGGATCTTCAATGTCTGAAAGGATGATGTTGTAAAACAAGTTTGATATTTCTTATAAATGAAAAATCAAATCAGAGACTAAGCAAATGGTGCATGTAGTAGAAATGAAGTTTTATTATCAATATCTACATCATGTTTGATCGTTTGTGTATAGAAAGAAAGATTTGAAAGGTTCCATATTAAAATTATGAGGAGGTAAGAGCAAAAAAGAGACTCAAAACTTGGCTTAAGGAAAACCAATAGTCATGCGCTGGTGTCTTTGTAGTCCTCAGCTTCTGATTCGGATATCTCTCGCTCTGCCATTTCCACGAGCATGGCAAGGCGCTTATCAAAAATCAAAGCACTCTCGTCTCTCATGTCAAGCTCTAAAGCCTCTGCTTCAAGCCACTTCTCTCTCAGATCATCAAGGAGATTCCCTTGGTCCGTGGTCATCATGGCACCTGGTGCACTTGGAACTGTGGTTCGAAGTGAAGAGTCCCCTGATGGTGGTGGCAATGTTAGTAGCATTGCCTTGAACTCGCGGGTTTCAACAAATGCCTCGAAATTACAAGCAACCAAGTCTAGGCAGTACTCTCTTATCTTCAATACACCGTACCTATTCCATTCACGTTCAAAACTATACTTGTCAGTTCATATATCATCCATCAATATGTTGCTAACAGAAAAACAAAAAACCCAGAAACGTTTTTAGCACTGCATTCTTAAATCCACTAGAATCAAATTCATCCAACGAGCTACCATTCTAGACCTATACACACCAAAATTTAATGTAGTAACTTCTGTGCTCGACCATCAAATGCAACAAAATTAGCCATCAATTAGAAAACGGATTTAGCTAAGAAAAATCATACATATCTGACAAAACCAGCCACTGACAGAGTTCTGCAGGTGTGGCAGTTTCCAAGTGAGGTAACAAGGCGTCAGCCACAGCACGTTTAAGAGGAAACAGCAAGTAGCGAGATGCAACATCAAAGATCTCCTCAGCCTACAAAATGATACAAATTATCAGAAGTTGAAAGATATAAATATTTCTAAATGGCAAACAAGTTCTTACCTGATTCGGACTGATCTCCTTCAAGCCATCGGTGTACCTGATAATGCTTATAGAGTTAGCCAACAATAATTTTTCTCAACTATTTTTTTTCAGGCCTTTTACAATCACAAAAGCTTACATATACTCAATCATCTTCTCAAAAGCCTCTGCGCTCAAATCATGTTCTTCAAGAAATGGAAGAGTATTATCACCTGGCAAGCCATTAGTTCCCTCATGGAAATCATTCACTCGGGATAATCGTGCTCTGAAGTACTCTGATCTCGAAGCTAGAATAACTTGATGGCAATAGAAAGTTCTTTTATCAACTTTAACACAAACATCAGCAAGACTATCCACAGAATCACCGACTCCTGTGTCCCCAACAAACGATTTCGCAAGGGAAACTCGAAGAATCCTATGCAAAGAAGCAGAAAGCCTGTCTTCAACCGGAAGAGATATACCCTGTAAGATGAACCGTTTCATGGAGTTATCAAGATCTCTATGTGTCTTGTACTCAGCATATCTCTGGTGAATCAGTTCCTTCTCAATAATTTTCTGCAATGATTCACATTTACAAACTTTGCAGATCCTAACAAGATCTTCCATATCATCAACCGATATCTCCAGCCTATCTGAGTAAAAGAAGTGGATGAGGCTACAAAGAGCAGGATACGAAAGCTTCTCTTTCGAGAATCGAACTTCTCTCCGGTCTTTCCATTCATTCTCAAACTTTTGCTTGAAATATGGAGATCGTGCACTTAAGATAACCCTGTGAGCTTCAATAGGTCTACCTTGCACAAAAAACATCACATCCGGTGGGAAGTAATTGGAACTACCAAACTCACTCGGAGAATCTCCTGAAACTGAGATTGCAATTTATTCAGTCCCTAGACCACATCAACAGACGTACACAAGAATGATTCAAGAACTCAACATTCCTAAAACAAACTAGATTAAGAGTGAAATTGTAAAAACGCCAAACTATTTTAGTACACATTGAAACCGATTCAGGAACGCAACTTTCCTAACATTTTGATTCAAAGACTTCAACTTTTTAAAAATTGGATATTGAATGAAATGGTAAACCCAAAAACATCATCTCAGTACACATCTCCGCATACAGAAACAGTTCAAGAATCTAACTTTTTCATAAAAACTGGATTCAAAGAACTCAACTTTCATATAAATTGGATTCAAAGAACTCAACTTTCATATAAATTGGATTCAAAGAACTCAACTTTCATATAAATTGGATTCAAAAAACTCAACTTTCATAAAAATTGGACAGTGAGTGTCATTGTAATGAACGAGAGCAACCCCCAAATTAAGTCCACAGCCTCAAAATTGAGAATTGATTGAGCATTTTGGAAGCATACCAGAAACATCAAGATCAGCATTTGAAGCTTGTTTCAGATAATCTCGATTATGACAACATCCCAAAAACGTTTCCCTAAGTGAAGCTTGCAAAGGACCAAGCGGAGGAGGACGAGCTTCAAAAGCCTTAAGAAGCTTCCGAATCCTCAAATTAAGAGAAGCGTAGTGACAACGATCACCATCAAAAGTATGTTCAGAGCAAATCGCACCGTTCTCTAGAAGCAATCGAGCAGCATCTATGTGACCAGCGAGACAAGCGTAGTAGAGAGCAACAGAGTCCCAACGGTCACGTGCGTTGACGTTGACTCCAGTTTCAAGAAGGTACCGGAGCCTGTCGACGTCACCGGCGCGTGAAGCTTCGAAAACGTCGCCGTTTGGGACTTTTTTTAAAGGTACGGATGGTTTGTAATCTTGGAGGTCGAGGTCGAGATCTTCTAGGTCGGATTCAAGAGTCCAAGATGAGGACATTTTGGAGCATAAACCCTAAAGGAAGTGGTGGTGACTATTGTTTTTGTTTCCATGGCGGATTTGAGCTTTAACGATTTAACGATTTTTTTCTGATAAAGAAGAGCTTCTGCATGAGTCCGAAGGTCTTGTGTAATCTCTTACGTCAACGTGTTAACTTGTTGTCTTGCCTTGTCTCTTTTAAGTTTATTATACTTTATTATACTTTTCCCAAGTGTGGTCGATAGGGCGATTAAGAAGTCAAAAAGCCTACAAAAATCACTAAATCTCATTTTTGAGTGGGTCAATTGTCCCACGTTCATAATCTTGGAAGTAAACTTGAAGGTTTATTATATATTGACGTAAAGTCATCAACTAGATTGTCACCTTAGCTAAAATTGTTTAAGTGTTCGCTTTCTATATACAATTTTTTTAGATTATTTTGTTTGTTTTTTTAGTTTTGATCATTTTCTTTGTATTTCATATAAACAGAATATTTTATTCTTTCATGTTATAATTACTAAACTAATATAACCATAAACACTATAAAAGCATGATTATCTCACATACCCAACAGATGGTCAGAACAAAAAAAAAATGAAAAAAAGGTAGAGAGAGGAGAAAGAAGTGTCTCTGCCTACAGTGTCGTGCCAATGATTCAAAAGGTTTGGGGCGAAATTTTGTAATGTAAAATTTTACAAAACTTAACTAACAATATATCATCTAAAATTTGTGTTAAAAATAAAATTTATAGAGTTTTTGAATCAAATACTAAGAATTATAAAAGATGATAACAAAAAGGTTAATGATAATGATGATAAAGTTCAAATTTATGGTTAAAAACACTGAAACGTTGAAATTAACTGAATAAATCTATAAAAAAATATTTGTCATATGTGGCCTAAAGAAATATGATCGAGGATGTGGCCCAGGGCTATTGCCCCATTTTTTATTACGGCACTGTCTGCCCATATTTATAGAAACACTGAATCTACACCTGTTTTTATTTGATTGGTTACATAAATTAAAAAATAATTACATAATCAAATTCAATTAAAATATTATTAATTATTTTTCTTGACACTCAAATGGAACTATGTGGAATAATCATGCTCTAAAGGTGATTCGGTCATTTTTGTTACAGCCGGCGAAATTGTAAGTGTTTTTTAAGGTAAGCCGTTTGTGTTCGAAGTTTTTGAGGCAATGGTAACACACAACTGGTGTTGTAGTACAGTTGAAATGTGAACCGGAAATGTTACGAATCTTTGATCAATTAGTGTTAATTAGGAATCTAATCTGATATATTAGGAATGTGAATGTCTCTTATTTATACTTTATCAATACAAAAACCAAAAGAACTGTATACAGTAACTCTTTTTATTGAAAAGTTACTTTTAAATAAATATCATGAACATTTCTAGGGAGAGATAGCTTACGTATAATAAAGATGATAAGCTACTCCATTAATTTTCAGCTGTGGTGATCAAAACTCATGCATTTTTTTGGGTAATTGTTATATTATAAAAAATTTCGAACTAAAATAAATTTTCGCCCAAAAGGTGATTTCCTAACATAAGCTGGCAGCCAGTATGGACACAACAGAAATTTAAGTCAATACACAAAGATCAAAGCATTTTTTTTTAAGTGAGACACAAACGCAAAGGGTCATTGTCTAAGGGAATATGGCTTCCCAAAGCCATAGAACGGTTTCCGTAAACTCTAATTCAGCCTGTTGAACCTCCTCCTTGTTATAGTTATACACAAAAAGAACTTTGTGACCTCTCGATCTAAACATGTCAAGAAGATTGGCAAACTCCGCTTCTTGTGCGATGGTATTTGAGACAATCACTAAATTGTGAGGAGCAGGCGAGGGATTGTCCAACATCCACGTAGTGTCATGTAACATCCACACAGCGTTTGTTTTACCGTTAGAAACTATTATACAATATCAATATGGTGGAAATTAATATTTTTTAGATTTAGAGAGACTTGTAGTAGTATGTAAAAAAAAAAATGGTGAAGGAAGGAAATCACTATCGGAAAGAAATCTGATTCCGAATTCCTTTAGAGTTTTCCACCGTACAATTCGGTATCCTATAAGCCGCAGAATGAGAATAGAAGAAGAATCAAAAACAACCAACAAGAAAACCCTTCTTTCTCGAGACCTTATTTAACATTATCATGAAGTGTCAAAAGATCGAGACCAATAGGGAGCGGGAAGTCCGTTAAATCCAAGAAGAGCCATGTCGTCCTCGAAACTACTTCGCCTGCACGAAAACAGAAAAATGCATTCACGAACAGAAAAAGACCCATCGATCGATTAAATCCACTACGAATCAGTATATATTATACATATTACCAAATAATAAACAATTTTGAGCGAGAAATCTTTCACGGTGATTTTCGCATGCATGGTTTAGAAATAATAATTTGTTAAAGAAGTTTGAGGAATAATCTATTTGAGCTAATGTGGGGAAAACAAGTGATTTTTCCTTCAAAACTATCGAAACAAGCTAGATAGAGCCCAAACTTTAACTACGATATATATTTCCCCAAGATAAAGTTGGAAACCTATGTCCTATTTTAATCATTATATACCAAATAAACCTTACCCAGCTAAAATAATAGTAAACCAAAAGACCCAATTTTAACCCAAATTACAATTAGTTAACTACAAAACCAAGACAATTTTCTCGAGAACAACCAATCAGTCTTTCCCTTATCACCTTGTTCCTCACTTCAAGTCAGTTTTTGAGATATAAAAAAACAGTCAACTATGCCAAATCAAACAGATGAAATAGAGAGATGAATAACTTCGAACAGATAGCATCGTTGAGTTCCAATTGGTGATAAGTCCTGTTTTATAATTGTGAACAAACAAAAATTATTAATTTATCATCTATATAAATTTAGTTTTACAAACTCGCTAATGTGGAAATTAAAACACACATTTTTTATAGATTAAGTAATATATATTCGTTTTAAAATATTCAAGTCACAACATATGCAGAAAAAATTATGCATTTTATTAACCATAAGTATTATATGAAAATTCCAAACGATTTATAAATAATAAAAAAGAAAGATGATAGGAGAATCAAAATTTGAAATCTTAACAAAATCTTCGAAATTTAGTTATTAAAAATAATTATATTGTTTATTTGGATATAAAATCTTAGTTTTTGAAATTCTGATTGGTTTACATTTTTTAATAAAAGAAATATATTTTTTTATATTAGAGAAAAAATATATATTTTTTTCTAGATTTTTTAGCTTTTTTTAATTAATTATCTTTATCTACTTAATTAACTAAGCTTAATTTTTTATATATTTTAATGTTAGTTTCATGTTTGTACTTCCCAATTAATATGGTAGGATATAGAGGAATAAAACTTCCAAGACTTGTCTCCAATTGATCAACCATGTCATATGATTACCTGTTCAAATACCTAATCATCGGAGACACAGGTCAATCATACCTTGTTCTCCAAGTTCTATCCGTGGTTCAGGTGTGGGAAAAACGTGCCTGCTTCAACAATTTACTGACAAGAGATTCCAACCAGTCCACGATCTAACCATTGGTGCTGAGTTTGGTGATCGAGTGGTCACCATCGGTGGTCGGTCAATAAAACTTCATATTTGGGACACAGTATGTACGCTCTCCCCTTTATCTTCTCTATCGATATCGAAATTTTATTTTATTTAAGTAACATGTAATATATTCTAAGCAACTTTTAGGTTTTCATATATTAGTTAGATCTAAAAAGTCTCTGTGTTTGGTCTGTTTTAGTTTCTAGGGTAAAAGTTGGATTCGTTGTTGTGTATGATTTGAACAAGTTTGGTGATGTTTTTCTAGGCTGGACAAGAGACTTTTAGATCCATCACAAGATCATTTTATAGAGGAGCTGCGGGAGCGTTACTGGTTTACGACATCACCAGGTTCTGATTTTTCCATGATATTTCTTTATTCTTGTATACATTGTAGCTTTCACTGTTTCACATAATCACATTTACACATAACTTCGCTGATGTCCGTGTGTAACATTGTGTGTGTCTTTTTTCTAATTTTGTTGAATTGGTTGGTCTTGAGGAATTTTAGTATATATTCTTGTCTCTGGACTTTGGAAAAATGAAACTCAAATCTTACAAAATTGATGATTTCGTAGGAGAGAGACGTTCAACCATGTGGCGAGTTGGTTGGAAGATGTTCGGCAGCATGCACTCATAACATGAGTATTATTCTTATCGGACACAAATGCGATCTTGTTCACAAAAGAGCTATTAGCCAAGAGGAAGGAGAAGAGTTTGCATAACATGAGTATTATTCTTATCAAAAGAAGTTTCTTCTTTTTTCTTTTTTTTTTTCTTTTTTTTTTCTTCTTCTTCTTTTTTCTTTCATTTTTCTTCTTATTCATATCACACACTAAGCCAGCCAATGTGATTTGCAATTCATTTGATCATGATTTTTACAGTCACCGGGGATCAAGATCGGATATTCACGTCCTCGAGGTGAAATTGAAGGAAGAGTTTTACAGCTAGGTGGTGGCTGTTGTAGTTAGTCCCAAAAATATAAGATTTTTACAACGAGTACTAGTAGGCGTTTATTTGGTGTTACATATGATTAAATCAAATCAATACAATAAAACTTGTATGTTTTTCACCAGATCATGACACATCAGCTTTAAAATTTAAGTTGGTGTTGACACATCATTTAAAATCAAAATCCAATAGAATTATAACAAATATCCACATCAGCATTTTTAACCGGTAATAATCATTGTCTATTCTATGTCACTTTCCCTCTATTGAGAAAACCTAGCCACTCGAACCTAAACCCACCTTGAAGAACTTGATCGAGCATGTAGGTTGAAGCTAATACAAAGCATAAATATTAAGGAATCATATATTTAAGGATGAAGCTTCGTGGCACTCTAACTTCAGAAAATTTGCCTATGGCTACGGCAAAGGCTTACCCTATGATCCCTGCGAGAGTGATCTCCATGTTGTCTTCTCACAAAGTAAGTGTAGTTTGCGTTTCTGAAGTTTCAGTATATAACAACCCGTCCCGTGGACCTCACTAGCCTCACTGCTAGCTTGCCCCCATAGGCCCAAAGCTGGCCCTGCAGGGCATCGATCCTAACCCCTCACTGTGGCAAATGGAGGTCAATTGGTGGCAACTTGTCTTGTGGGAAGGTTGATAAAAGGTGAGGACTAGGGTTCGAAGAACGCCTGGCGCACCAATAACCTACTGTGGATTTAGATGAGTAGTTCCATTTGCCATGGTGAGGGGTTAGGATCGATGCCCTGTAGGGCCAGCTTTGGGCCTATGGGGGCAAGCTAGCAGTGAGGCTAGTGGGGTCCACGGGACGGATTGTTACATAGTATCTCTAAATGGGTGTTTCTTATGCCTTTTTGTTTGTACAAATTGTAGATATTATGAAGTTTTTGATGTCAATCTTACTCGAGACAAGAGGACTGGTAAATCAGGGTTTTGCGTCTGTTGCGTATGAAGATCAAAGAAGTACCACTCTTGTTGTTGGTTATTGAAGCTCTTCTTTTTATGACTCTTGCACATTGTGTTTATGTGCATTTCGGTGTTGTAATTTATTGATTTGAATGGAGCTGAAGTGTTGGCGCAGGTCATTAAGATGGATAACCATTGTGGCAAATATGCTAAGTGGGAGGAAGAGGATGAAGAGTATGCAGAGCTTTTGAAAGGGGAGAGTGTACTCGTGGGGTTTCTTGCATCATGTTTACATGCAATCGATCTTGAATAAACTCTTTTATGTCGTGAGGTTCACTAAGAAGCAATAACTTGGATTCTAAATAAAGATGGACATCCTCATTCACATGCAAACAATCTGTAGTTCTCCACAAACATTCGTAATTAGAAGTTTTGACAGTTCTTCACGATAATTCAATCAAACTTAAAAGCTAATTCAGTATCATCAATGCCAAAAGCTAATTGGCCTGAGCTACTACTACTTTTTAATGAACAATTGTAAAGAATATGAGATTGGACAAGTGAATTATTCAACAATTTCGAATCTTTTTTGGAGAATAAATCGCTTATCCTGTTTTGGAAATGAGAATCTGAGCAAATCTCTGTTTTTGAGTGGGTTTGTATATATTACACTATTATAGTATAACTCTATAAGCAAAACCTTTAAATGAGCCAGAATTTTGACTATGGACTTTAGCAACGAAGCTCATTCAGTTAATTACACAACAACATTGCTTGAATTAAATGTTAGCGTGTGTGGCACACTGTAGCCATGGAACTTTTGTTGCTCGTCTAACTTATAAGTTGTAAGTCGTAACTCGTCAAAGTTAATCGAAAAAAGAAGAAAAAAGCTCTCTCTCACTCTAAGATCTGAGAGAGCGAAAAACTTCCCAGTTAGAAAAACCATCCGATTTTATAATATATTTATCTTTCGAATTATATTTTCGGTTTGGTTTTTTTTTCGTATTTTTCGTTTGTTTAGTAAAAATAAATTGTTTGTCTATTGTTTAATTAAAATAATAAAAATAATAAAAACACAAAAATAATCAAGTAGATAATAATTTGCATTGATATTTTTCAAAAACTTTATTAATTATACTATTTGATATCAAACAACTTATATTAAATTATGATTTTAAAAATATAGTAAAATACAAAATAAAAATATTTTATAAAAGAAAAAATATAAAAGTAATTTGCGGCGTAGCGCGGGTTTAACCTAGTTTATCTTTAAAACCAATAAAAATACATAAAATATTAATGTATGTGTAGGTTTTTTTTTCTTATCAACATAAAGAAGTATACGTTTTCTTTTTCTTATCAACACATACATAAGTATACGTTTCTTTTTATTATCAACATACAAAAAATATTTCATTTAGCACAAAAGAATTGTAATTCTGAATTACGTCGCTAAGATTTGAAGGGCTACAAGCGAGGAAATATTTTAAGATACAATATATTGCTGTTTCATCGGCTTGAACCCAGGAAATAATGGTAGCATCAGGGATATTAAGATACTAGATTAAAAGAACTTTTAATAAATAAAGGCCAAAAAATCTATATTATGAAAAATGACCAACTCTCTCTATATGAGTGACACATCAGCAGTGGAGAGAATGCCACCAGTTTGTCCTTCTTAAAAGTAAATAAACCTAAACTAAAAGGAATATGAAACATCTTTCATGTCTTCTATTTTTTTTTTTATATCACAAACAGTTTCAATATTTAACTAAAGAATTTAGAAAGGTTTAAAATATGTCTTAAGAAAATAGATGCATCACCAAAAAGCAAAAAAGGGTATTAGGAGTGAATCAAAGAGCCACTTCTTACTTTTGGTGTAAACCATGAACATATGGTTAACGCGTTACAATTTTGTCAATAGTTTGAAAAGTTGCAACAGTGATCGTGATATTGATTAATATTGTAGAGAAATTCATGAAAGTTTGTCCCTAAAAATTTAAATTTTTATATATGAAGAAGAATAGAGTTTTGTTCACTATTAAATGGAAGATAGTTGAATAAAATTGTAGAATGTTAGTTTAGAAAAATACAGAGGCAAAGAGGAAGGTAATTGAATAAATTTATGAATGTTGGTATTTATATTCTAATATTTAGAAGTTGGCAAAAAGAAAATTATATAAACTTCTTATCAAAAAAAAAATTCTAGAGTTATATTCAAGAAATTGAGGAGCTAACATGAACCTAAAATTTACTTAACCAAAAACCTATTTGTTACAAAATATGCATCCTTATCAAACTTTTATTTGATATATTCTTTTGACGTTTTAGTCAAGAATTGTAGACTGATTAAATCTCTCAAAACAAAGTTATTTATGCATGTATCTAATCATTCAATTTCAAAATAAAAAAACTTATGTGAAGTATTAAAAAATAAATAATATTTTGTAAAATTTTTACAATTTAAGAAAACAAAAATAATCTTTACATATATTAGAAAAACGATAGCAAAATTATTTTAAAAACAGTAAATCATAAGCCCGCGCATAGCGCGGATATTCATCTAGTATATATAAAAATAGGTGAATTATGTGAATAACCTAAAAAAGAAACTAACAAATATAGCTACATAATTGAAAAAAATAGAAAATTAGGATCAATGGTAATGTAAATTACATCTAGCGGTGGTCCGGCGATGGTCCGGCGGTTTTCCGGCGATGGTCCGGTGGTGTTCCCGCGGTGCTCCGGCGGTACTCCGACGGTGGGGTGGTGGTCCAGTGGTAGAATGTTACACTCATAATGTAAAATATTGTTTGGATCGAGCTTTTGAGAATGGAACATGGGGATCCTGTTTCCCGAATGATGAGGTGATATTTTTGGAATTCACAGGCTCAGACCATAAACCTATTCTACTGGACTTCAATCAAGATTCCTCATATAGACGACGTGCATTCTATTTTGACAAAACGATTGTGTGATATTGATAGTTTCAAAGACACTGTCAAACAAAGATGGACAGGGAATATGCGTCATCTGGACACTCCAATCTCAAGTCGAATCATTTCCTGCAGAAAGGCAATGGCGAGGCTGAAGCATCATGTTCAATTAAATGCAGAAACACGCATTAAAGCCCTCCAGTCTCAACTCCATACAGCGATGGGCTTAACATTTGCGGATCGACAACATATCCCGACTCTACAAGATGATCTTATAAAAGCTTTTTTAGATGTGGAAAAACATTGGAAACAACAAAGTCAAAATCAATGGATGATTGAGGGAGACAGAAACACAAGTTCTTTCCAGCTTGCGCCAACACAAGATACACAAATAACCAAATAAAGTTGATCTACGATGATCAAGGGATTATATTTCGTGGAGACAAAGAGATATGAGATCATGCTCAACGAATGGCCATCAAGTTACATCTGCAGTTTTTACAGATTTTGAACCGCGACTAACATTAGAAATGAATGATGATCTAACACGGGCTTTCACTGACTTGGAAATATATGAAGCTGTGTCTAATAGGTGTTTCACTGACTCGTTTTTATAAAAACTGTTGGGACATTGTTGGCAAAGAGGTCATCATGGAAGTTCGAAATTTCTTTGAAACATCCATTATGACATCAAATATGAACCATACCAATATTTGCATTATCCCGAAAATAGAAAACCCCAAAACTCTTTCAGATTATAGGCCAATTGCACTTTGCAATGTTCTTTACAAGATTATATTTAAGTGTTTAGTTCGACGTCTCAAGAAACACTTAGATGACATAGTATCTGATGCGCAAGCAGCTTTCATTCCAGGCCGATTAATTCAAGACAATGTCATGATAGCTCATGAAGTCATGCATTCACTAAATGTACCCAAGAGAGTTCCAAAGACTTATATGGCGGTTAAAACTGATGTAAGCAAAGCCTATGATAGGGTTGAGTGGAACTTTTTGAAATCTACTCTAGAACTATTTGGTTTATGTGACAAATGGATTAGCTGGATTATGGCGACGGTTGAATCTGTAAGTTACTCCATTCTGATAAATGGCTCACCTTTTGGACATGTCAAACAGGAAAGAGGAATACACCAAGGTGATCCCTTATTCCCTTATCTTTTCATCCTTTGTTCGGATATATTGAGCCACCTTATCAAGACGAGGTCTGCAGAGGGTGACATAAAAATAATTAAAGTTGGAGATAATGCACCGCGTATTACGCACCTACAGTTTGCAGAGAATTATTTGTTCTTTTGTCAACCTAATAGGAATAATTGTCAAGCACTAAAGGATGTTTTTGATGTGTATGAATATTAATCGGGACAGAAGATCAATACTTCAAATTCTGTGAATATTAATCGGGACAGAAGATCAATACAACAAATTCTATGATAACGTTTGGTTCCCTTGTATATGGAGCAACACAAACCAGGTTAAAGACGATTCTTGAAATACCAAATCAAGGAAGAGGCGGCAAATATCTGGGATTACCATAACAATTAAAAAACCATGAGATGTTTGAATACATCATCACAAGAGTGAAACAAAGAACATCAAGTTGGAGTGCAAAAAAAACCCTCACTAGCAGGAAAGGAAATAATGCTTAAGGCTATGATTGGGAGACACTTTAAACACTTTAAAATTAATTTTAATTTTTAAAAGCCTAAATTTTAACAATCAAACTTTTATTGCTTTATTATTTTTGGCAGCCTTTAATGTCTAAAATCCAAAATTTTATAGTTTGTACGTACAAATTTTAAAAGCCACAAATTTGAGACTTTTTAGCTGTAAAAAATAGATAATAATAAAAATGTAGTTATTTTCCTCTTTCTTATTTTCAATGATGATTGAAACATTCTTTTTCAATCTACGTATAATTTATCACAAATACATTTTGATTCATTAAAAATTTATTTTTTTTATTTCCGTTATTTTGAGATACATTTTTCATAATTACTTTTTCATCAACAACCATTATATCCCATAATCAATTATGTCATATTTTTATATTTTTTATATTTATAGAAAACATACAATAAAATAAAGCTTTAACAGTTAAAATTTTTACAGCAAAAGTTGTAACAGTTAAATTTTTTACATCAAAAGTCTCTATAGTCTAAACTTTTACAGTTAAAGCATCTACCGCCACAAGTTACAGCCGTTACCTAGTGGGACCTAAATCAGTGGCTTTGGCAATGCCAGTTTATGAAATATCATTTTTTAAGTTGCCAAAAGGAGTTATCTCGGATATTGAATCAATACTCATGAATTATTGGTGGGAGAAGGGTGCTCAACAAAGAGAAATATCTTGGATAGGTCGAGACTTGGAAAAGTTTAATGATGCACTCTTAGCAAAACAAGCATGGCGTTTTGTAACGCCTCGATAGCCACCTCTTAGTGGGCCCCATATCCAATCCCAGTGCATGGGCCCACCTTCCTTAATGGGCCTCACGTCCTTTCACTAGGCCCAAGAGCTCATCTATATCCGACGGCTGGTTTGCTACGTTCATGAGGTTTTAAAGCCTTGTTAACGTCCCTACATATCACCACATGATCTTTCCCTGTGATTTGTCCTCACTCGCACAGTTCCGACAATCACTTCCCGGAAGGTCACTCATCCTGAGACTACTCCAGCTCAAGCACGCTTAACTCTGGAGTTCTCTCAAGACCCTTGACCAAATCAATTATTTTAAACCTCTCCACAAACCAGGGTGTCGCAATTCACCCCCATAAACAGACTACAACGTCCTCATTTCGCACCAAGAGCATCACCCCCCCCCCCCNCCCCCCCGACGATGTGAGCCTAACCGGCACCACACCCATATGGGTTCGACCCTGATACCACTTGTGGACTCCATGTCCAATCCTAATCCATGGGCCCACCTTCCTTAATGGGCCTCACGTTTTCTCACTAGGTCCGTGAGCCCATCTATATCTGACGGGCGGTTTGCTACGTCCGAGAGATTTTAAAGCCTTGTTACCGTCCCTACAAATCACCACATGATCTTTCCCCGTGTTGTGTTTTGTCCTCACTTGCACAGTTCTGACAATCACTTCCTGAAAGGTCACCCATCCTGAGACTACTCCAGCTCAAGCACGCTTAACTCTGGAGTTCTCTCAGGACCCTTGACCAAAAAGATAAGTGCACTTTGGTGACATAGGTGGCCAAATCAATTTTTTTAAACCTCTCCGCAAACCAGGATGCCACACGTTTAGTCCAATCTCAAATTCTTTGTTTTCCCGGATAATGAAGGCTCACTATTATCAGGATGAATATATCCTCGATGCAAAACTCAGAAAAAAACAATCATATGGTTGGTCTTCTTTATTAGTAGGCATTTCATTAATAAAGAAGGGTTGAAGATACAATGTTGGAGATGGCAAATCAATTAGAATATGGATAGATAATGTCATTGAATCACATCCTCCATGGCCAATTTTTCCTTTAAACAACAATTTAATGGCACACTGGACACACTTATGGCAGTGACAGGCGAGAGCAGATCATGGGACTCTACGAAGATTATCATGAACATCAAAAAAGAGGATATCAACCTGATTCAACATATTTACCTTGCAAAAGAAAACCAACCAGATACTCTTACATGGAACTATAGTATCTCAAGACACTATATGGTTAAGTCAGGTTACTGGTTGTTAACAGATGATCCTCTTTCTAGTGAAATGCTTCCAGACAAACCATATGGATTGATAGAGCTCAAGAATAAAATATGGAGATTACCAGTGATTCCAAAAATAAAACACTTTCTCTGGCGTACAATATCTGGAGCTCTCCCAACAATAACAAGATTAAGATCACTAGGTATGTCATTAGACCGCCTATGTCCACGATGTCGTCAATCAGAGGAAACGATCAACCATGCCTTATTTACATGCCCTTTTGCACAAATGTTTGGCGTTTTTCAAGCACCCCTTATTTAGAGTTAACTTGCATATCAAATGATGCTGAAGAAAACATCTCTGACATCATCACATCCATCCTCAGCTCTGCACGTTCAGACAGTGAAACAATAATACCACTATGGTTGCTTTGGCGAATTTGGAAGGCACGAAACAACTTTGTTTTTAATAACTACGGAGAAAGTCCTTCAAAAACTGTTATGTGATCGAAATTAGATACAAAAGAATGCTTTGATCTTCTGCATAAAGGTGACATGAGGCTTGATATATCATGGTTTTTGTGGTTTTTAACCATGATATAATGAATATTTTAGAGTCTTTTGATGTGTTTTTAGTTTCTTTTTGAGTTTTTACAATTTTTAGAATTTTGGCATTGATAGAGCAAAGTGGAGCAGTTTGGGACGTTTTGGAGCATTGAACTGAAGGAAATAACCTTGGAGACAATCAAGAGTGATGGTGATTGTGTCAATTGACACCACCCTTGGTGTCGGTTGACACTCCTGTTAGCCGACACAAGGCCCAAGTTTTGAAGATTTATAAAGCTGCCTTAAAGTTTTCCATATTTGCATCATTACTGTATGAACGTGTTTTAAGAATATAAATAGGTTTTCTAGGTTATTGTTTAGACCTAAACATTATTTTTGCAAAACCCTGAGATATTTTTAGAGAGCTTTTGGATAGAAAAATCAAGACTCCTTGAGAGAAGATTCAGAACTCATTTACTTCTTCTTTTGATTTCTTAATTCAACACAGAAATCTAATAAACATTCATCAAGATAAGTACTGGTCTAAAAAAATTATTTCTATCAAGTTTGTTTTTGCAAAAAGGGTCTGTAATCATGCTGCACATTTGCTAGCCCAGTTGGGATGTAATTATAGCTATTTCTATGCTGATTCTGTAATTTTGCCAGATTACATGAACAAATTTGTACTGATCGGGTTTTAATCAATATAAGCACTTGAGTAAAAAAAAAAAAAACTAAAGTTAATTTGTAGGTAGAACAAGACGCTGTTGTTTTTCTAATACGCCTCTTAGACTCGGAATATGATTTGAGTACTCTTGTGTTAGCTGAGGATCCACGCAAATAATCATTAGATGGCCGGTACAACCTTCGTTGAGTCTCGGTGTTTAAACTGTTAGTGAGTCCAAATGTATAATCGATTAATAGTTTTTTACCTTTTGAAGTATGAATTCAGACATATTATGTTATATTGATTCTAACTGTGTACTATGATTGGTGCTTGTGATGATGAAACAAGATTATATATTTACGACTTTTACGTGAATTTATCTATCATAGATTCATAGTCTTTGGACTTGCATCGATTTGGTACATGAGACACACCAATATTAATTCACTTCTTCCTAGCTAGGTGACGAGCCTTACGTACATATATATCTCTGGCCTATCTTCATTGTCTTTTGTATTATGGATTTGTTTATGTGGATCTTTGCCGCGGTATACTGTGCTTATGAAAAATGACCTTGCTGAATTCTTAAAACGCAATATCTTGGGACGTTTAAGTCATATATATGGCTTGACGATGTTCAATATGAAATCTTTTAAACATAGGATTGAGAAATGGCAGAATTTTTTTTAACAATATAATACTCCTTTGTTCCCTTTTGCACACGTACTGGGTCAATTTAGAGCTGTTCATTCGTTTCCTCTTCTTCTCTTCCTTTCATTCGTTTGGTTGATATTCACAAGACTTGGCACATAAGAGCTTGAGCACACATGTGGACAAAACAATTGACATTCTCTGCGGATCCTTGCAGATTCTAAGCAACGCATGGCTTCTCCTAAATCCACTACTTTCAAGTATTGATTCTCTCCAATGATGAAAGCGCTGTTGTAGTTGTTGTTGGTTTTTCTACATCCCTTTACATCGAAAACCACGGCGAGTTTCTTCTCTTCGTCAATGAAGAAACTAGCAACTCGAAGATCACGAGGTAAGACAAAACAATCAAATGGTTCCAAATCAATCTTTAAGAACTTGCTCCACACCACCGAATTGGGCTCAATCTTATCTGTAACCCAAATCTGCACCTCAGACGTTTCACAGTCGAACTGCATTAACGCCGCAAGCTTTTCTTCATTTAAAGAAGAGAGAGATTTAAGATCATGGTAATATTGATGAAACGGAAGATGAAGAAACTGTCCAAAGCTCTCTGTTGTGAAATCAATACAGACTAAGGAACCACTATCTTCCAATCTTCTTCCTAGCTTCACAAAAAAGTAAGTGTTTCCTTTCAAAGATGCTGTGGCGCGTTCATGCAACAATATATCTCGTTCAGGACACATATCTATAACTCTCCATGAATTAGAGTTAAGATCATAGATTTCACATTCAACCATTGATTGCTCACATCTATAAAGTTCGTCGTAGTCACATAAATACCTCATGATTTTGTGGCTACGGTTTAAATCGTATCCGAGAGCATATCTATCAAATATGTGGTAAGCGTTTCTTGCAAGGATCCACCTGGCTTGGTTTAAATATGGGTTCCAAACCACGAGGCTAGTCTTCTTGTCCATTGTGACGCATAACAATAAGCCGTTGCAGTGATAAACTTCACGTATCCCAACTTGATTAGGTGAAAAAAAACTCCTCTATAGATGGACCAACGAACTCTTCACCATCTTCTTTAAGGATTCCATGGAGATCGAATCTCATTGAACAAAGCGTCAAGTCCTTCACCATGAATTCCAGAACCTGATGCCTTGCTTGTGCTTTACATAGAATACGATCTTTGGATAAAATGTTCCATCTTTTGCATGTGCATCTCACTGCTCCTAGACAAGTTATTGGAACCTTAGAGAGTATCTCTTCAACCAAATCCAGGGGAAGATCAAAGATCATCGTCATTATTTCACACATAAGTTAGGTTTTTATTTTATTTTCACCCTTTGCCCCACTCTTGTATATTTATATTTTTCCGTTTCGAATTAACGCTTATCCTATTCTAATATGGTTTCTTAATATTAAAATTTCATAAATATCAGTTACCGACTGAAAGAAGAAGAAGAAATAGGGAAAATTATTTATGGCTACTAAATTAGTAAAATCGTATCTTTTTTTTAAAAACAATACTATTTTAAAAACACACACACACACATATATATATATATATATAAATAAGTATCTTTTGCGACTGTGTATGATTTGGTTTGTTACTTTTAGATTTAACAAGACTCGCTTATACTAGTACCGTTGCTTGTCATGTGAGCCATCCCAACCATGTTAACTAATCTTTTGGCTTGTGAAAAAACATGATAAAGGTTAGGCATCTTTCGTCTAATCACCCCTTTAAGCGGCCTGAGCATCGACACCAAATTGGTTTTGTTGATAGATGAAACAATAAGACCAAAACTTTCAGCCCCTAGCTAGTTTTGGCATCTACTTTGGCACCATTTTTTTTTTGATCAGTGTCAAAGTAGAGAATTGCTCTGAATGTTTTCATGTATTGTATCAATTGTGAGGAGTACAATATATATCGGCTAACAATTACTTGAGCCTTAAGCAAAGAGATAAGATCAAATCTAACAAATATCAGTAATCCTAATCCTCTTAATATTTATGTATATCGTCTCCTATTACTCCCCCTCAAGATGGCGAGTGGATATCTCGAACTCCCATCTTGCCAAGTAGATATATGAATTGTGCCCGCCCTAATGCTTTCGTCAAGAAGTCGGCCACCTGTTCCTTAGTGGAGACGGACACCGGAGCAAGCTCACCAGACTGAAATGCATCACGGATGATAAGGCAGCTATTTTTTATGTGCTTGGTGCGTTCGTGAAAGACCGGATTCTTCAAAATCTTGATGGCTGATTCATTGTCACAGTAAAAGGAAACAGGTTCCTTATGAACAATGTTAAATACAGGAAGCAATTCCATGAGCCACTGAATCTCCGAGTAGGGGAAAGACATTGCTCTGTATTCAGATTCAGCAGATGATCTAGAGACCGTCTTCTGTTTCTTAGTTTTCCATGACACCGGAGAATCTCCTAAAAAACAACATAGCCAGTGATAGAGCGCCTAGTGAGGGGACATGCCGAGTAAGCTGCATCACAATAAGCATTGACATGCAGGTCCTCACCGGAACTGAGAAAAATACCCTGACCAAGAGTACCCTTAAGATATTTGACAACACGAACTGCAGCTATCCAATGGCGTTCACGTGGTTTAGCAAGAAACTGAGCAAGGAGGTGAACAACGTAACTCAAGTCTGGACGAGTAACTAATAAATAAACCAGACGTCCTACTAAGCGGCGATAACGAGAAGGATTATCAAATAACGGACCATTGTCTCGAGCAAGATTATGGTTCTGTTCCAGCGGAGTATCATAAGGACAACAACCAGTCAATCCACATTCAGTGACAATATCCAAGGCATATTTCCGTTGACAAATGTAAATACCATCGTTGTTGTGAGAGATTTCCAAACCAAGAAAATACCTGAGGACACCAAGATCCTTCATAAGGAAACACTCACTAAGATATGCCTTAAACTTCGAGATAAGAGCTGAATCATTGCCACCAATAATCAAATCGTCGACATAGACGAGAACGTAAATAAATGATAAACCACGATGATAAGAGAACAACGAGTAATCCTTCTTGTTTTGGACAAAACCAAACTTGAGCAAAAATCTTAGAGTTTGGCAAACCAACATCGCGGAGCCTGCTTGAGACCATAAAGAGATTTACGCAGACGACAAACTTTGTTCGTATCACTGGAAGTATACCCGGGAGGAAGCTTCATGTAAAACTCTTCCTTGAGATCGCCATGGAGGAAGGCATTATGAACATCCATTTGGTATAATTCCCAGTTTTTAGCAGTGGCACATTTGAGAAAGACACGCATAGTAGTCATCTTGACAACCGGAGCAAAGATTTCGTCATAGTCCGAGCCTTCTTTTTGTCGATTCCCACATATAACCAAACGTGATTTGTGTCGTTTGATGGCACCATCGGATTTCAGTTTCACTTTGAAAACCCATTTGCAATCAATGGCTTTTTTACCTGGAGGCAAGTCAACAACATCCCACGTTCGAAGTAGTTCTAAAGCAGTAATTTCATCCTTGGAAGATAAACGCCAATGCTCATGTTGCATAGCTTCCTTAAAGGTTCTCCGTTCTGTATATGCATCAACAACAGCCAAAAAAGCTTTTTGCAACCATGTTGGTGACGGCGACCGTGTTGGTGACATACGGTTCAAGTCGGGTTGACGGACGTTTAACGCGGTGTCCACGGCCAAGTGGTTCTTCTACAACAACTGGTGGTGGTTGCGTTACCGGGACAGTGTCTAACAAAACTGGTTTCGGATCAGGCAACACTGGCGGTGGAGGTGGCAGCAGATCAAGAGAAGGAGAAGTAGACTCCCCCTCAAGAGTAGCGTTCTCAGCAGGAACCTCAAAGATACACGGATCAGAAGAGATCACCATAGTGTTTTCACGGCCCAAAGTGTCACTGGTCAGAGAAGAGTGTGAGAATGCAAATGGAAACACATTTTCATAGAACTGAACGTCTCGAGAAACAAAGACAACATATGTCTTTAGATCAAGAACAAGCTATCCCTTTTTACCAAAAGGGTAACCAAGAAATACACAGCGAGAGCTCCGTCCTACAAACTTATTACCATCTTTAGGTGCCGAGTTGCATAACAGCCAAAAATACGAAGAGTAGTGTAATCAGGAGGGCGTTGGTATAAAATTTCATATGGAGACTTGCCATCAAGAAGCAGAGAAGGCGTCCGATTGATGAGAAAACACGCAGCCTGAATACTTTCTCCCCAATACTTGATAGGAACACTTGATTGAAATAACAGAGCTCGTGCGATATTGAGTATATGTCTATGTTTCCTTTCCACCCGTCCATTTTGTTGTGACGTATAAACACATGAAGTGTGATGAGTTATACCATGTTCCGCAAAATACGAACGCAAGGGTAGAAACTCAGTGCCATTATCCGAACGAGCTGTCTTAACCTGCTTTCCAAATTGATGTTCAACCCATGAGACAAAATTCTTGACCACAGTTGTGACTGCTAATTTTTCACGCAACAATGTGTCCATACCGCACGAGAGAAGTCATCAACAATGGTGATAAAATATGTAGAACCACAAGTAGATTTCGTTTGATATGGACCCCAAACATCACAGTGAATCAAACTAAACAAATCATCAGATTTATTAGAACTCTCAGAAAACGAGAAACGAGTCTGTTTTGCTCGACAACAAATATCACAAGTTGCTTCTAAATCACTAACACCAGTAGAAAAATTGCCAAAACCCGATAATAAAGTAAGAACTTTAGACGAAGGATGTCCCATTCGCTTGTGCCACAAGTCACGAGTATCTATCTTCCCTATCCGGCTTGCTTGAGGAAGAACCGCACCAGTCAGATGATAAACCCCGTCCTGTGCTTCACCCGCACCGATCAAAGTCCTTGAAGTTTGGCTCTGAATCAAACAAAACTCTTTGGTAAATATCGCAGAGCTAGCAATGTCATCAAGTAAGTTAGAGACCGAGATTAGAGTAACGTGAAGATCAGGAGCATAGAACACGTTTCGGAGAATCATCTTTCCACCAAGATTTAAGGTGCCTCTACGTGTAGCCCAAGTGAGACCATTATTCGGTAGTTTGATAGGACACGCAGCAATAGAAGTAAGGTCGCTTAGCAACGTAATGTCACCAGTCATATGATGACTTGCACCGGAGTCGATGATCAAATCAAAACGACTATGCGTACCATAAAGTATGAGTTTATCAATCTTACCAGAGAGCTTTTCGCCAGAAGAATCCTTTTTATTCTCAAGGAAACTAGCCAACGAGGTCCACTGAGCCGGAGTTAGAGATGGAATGCCAGCAGAAGGTGTTGTTGTGACTTGATTAGCAATTGCTTGTGAACTACGTCCTTTGTCTCTTCCACGTGTTGAGTTCTTCCCACGGCCAGAACCAACACCGGTTCCTTTGTTTGAAGCCGTTTGATCAGGCCACCATTCGGGATAACCAACAAGTTTAAAGCATTGTTGTTTCTCATGATCGACACGCCCACAGTGAGTGCACATAAGAGATTGCTTGGAAACAGAAACCGACAAGCCGATTGTTGTGCTTGGCATCTCATCTTCCCTTGTCACTATAAGGTGACGTTCTTCTTGCACAATTTGTGAGTACACTTGCCCTAAATTCAGATCAGGTAAACGTGCTAGCAAATTCGAACGAGTAGTTCCAAATTTACGACCATCCAAACCCATCAGGAATTGATGGATACGAATCGCTTCTTGTTTCTTGTTAAACTGCACCATTGAAGTACAACTTGACTTCTTACAGCAGCAGGAAAATCCTCTATCAAAAGCAGCAAGATCATCCCACAACATCTTTAACTTTCCATAGTATTCCAATACGGATTGTCCGTCTTGTTTAGTTTTCTGTATATCATCGTGAAGTTGATGTTCACGAGTGCTATCGTTCACCGAGAATCTCTTTTTGATGTTCTCCCACATGACAGAGACATCATCAACAATAGAGATAGATGAACGCAGTTTTTCTTCTATGCTAGCCATGATCCAGCCGATGATTAGAGAATTCGCCATATCCCATCGTTCTGCATCTTCGCTACCATCTTCAGGTCGTTGCAAGGTTCCATTGATGAAACCCAATTTTCTTTTTGTTCGGAGAGCGTTCATCATGAGCTTCGACCATCGCTCATAATTTTCTCCATTCAACAACACAGCGGTTAAAATCTGACCGCTGTGTTTGTCGGGTTGAATCAGGTAAGGTGAGATCAACACCGGTTCTTTCTTTGCATCGTCGCCTAACATGTTCGTCGAGGATCGGTTGTGTTTTTTTTTTTTTTTTTTGAGAGCAAAACTTTTAGCATAGGCCAAAGGTAGGCTCTGATACCATGTCAAAGTAGAGAATTTCTCTGAATGTTTTTGTGTATTGTATCAATTGTGAAGAGTACAATATATATAGGCTAACAATTACTTGAGCCTTAAGCAAAGAGATAAGATCAAATCTAACAAATATCAGTAATCCTAATCCTCTTAATATTTGTGTATATCGTCTCCTATTACTCCCCCAACATCATTAATGTCTCACAAAGCTGCTCTTCTCTTACACTAGATAAAGTCACAACATCTAAAAGACCATCAAATTCAAAAGGAGACAAAGGCAGCCGAAATCTCTCTCTTGTAAAATCAAAACAGATTAGAAAAGTATTGGATCCTTGTCTTGCATTAGCATACCAAAATGTATTTCCCTTGAGAGAGAGGCAGACGTTAAATTTAGGCATATCTTGCGCTTCCAACTAAAAACCAATTGGCAATTAGTAGATTGACCGTAACCATTTATATATTAATCATAGTCTCTTCAAATTAATGGTATATATTATATCTCTTTTGCGACTGTGTATGATTCGGTTTGTTTCTTTTAGATTTAACAAAAGACTTGCTTATACTAGTAGCGTTTCTTGTCATGTGAGCCATCCCAACCATGTTAAACTATTCTTTTGGTTTGTAAAGTATCATGATAAAGGTTAGGCATCTTTCGTCTAATCACCCCTTTAAGCGGCCTAAGCATCCACACCAAATTGGTTATGTTGGTAGATGACACAATAAGACCAAAACTTTCAGCCCCTAGCTAGTTTTGGCATCGACTTTGGCACCAGATGCAAGATCGCACGCCCGTACTAGAACAGTAGTGACGAACCCGGATCTCATTGTTTTGATCTGTTTGACCCATTTAAAAATTCTTGGTAAATGAGATGTTTGTTACAAGATCTTACACTCGATAAATAGTTTTATGCCAAAATCCTTTTTAAGAATGACATCCATTAATTGCTGACACTTTTCAAGAACTGGACTCTGGACGAAAATATTGAAAAAAGTCCCTCAAACTACAATTTAGTTAGTTGCTCCAAATTTGGCTTGTATTTCTCATATTAATAATATTTGTATCGCAAGTTGTTTCAGGAGTGTTGCTGCACTTCAAACTACAATTTAGTTAGTTGTTCCACCAAAACTTTTGATTATAAAACTAGCTTCTCGAATAATTTAAGAAATAGAGATTATAGCACTACAAAAAAAAGGTTGTATTACATCACTTATTTTACATATTTGCATCATGTATAATTGATGCAAATAAGTTTTACATCATTTATATAAGTGATTTATGATTTGGTGATGCAAATATTTTGCATCAGTTTAAAAAATATTTGCATCAATTATTGTTATCGATGTTAAGATGTATCACTTGTAAAAAAAATGATGTTAAGTTTTGTATCATTTATTATAAATGTTGTTAAATTTGTATCAATTAATATAAGTGATATTACTATTTGTAACAATTATTATAATTGATGTTAAATTTTTGTATCAACTAGAAGTAGTGATGTAAAAATTAATGCCAATTTTTATAATTAATTTCCAATAATTATGTTATTTTCAATTTTTAAATATAATTTTCGTATTACTAATTTATTTGATTAATAAAACATATTTTTTAATAATTATTATATTTTGAATAGCAAAATATTTTTTATTAATCATTATAATTTGAATAGCAAAAACAGTTGAAAATATCTATTAAAATCTCAATAAAAGTATATTTAAATCTTTACTAATTACATCACCATCAAATCTTATTCAAACCCTAGTAAGATACATCATCATCTACTTTTTATAGAAAAAAAATAGTGATATGATCCAAAATTACAATTGAGCAATGATTCCTTCCGCGTTTATGAAACACATCTTGCTTTTGTTCCATGTTACTCTTGCGGACATTATTCCTTCATCTTGAAAACGGTTTCTTCTATAATAGCTACGCCTCTTCTACATGTAGAATAATGATTGTAAGTTGACTATGGCAAAGGATCATTTGAATTATCATGGTGCTTGTGAATATCTTCATACTACAAAAAACAAAAAAAATAACTATCTCTTGAATATTGTTTGATATAGAAAATATTATTTGAAAGTATAAGAATACCTTTACATTATCTTTTCCCAAACCATGTAGGAGTACATACATGTCAATCTCCTCACTGTTTACAAAATCATGATTAGAACATAAACAAAAACTTATAACAAAGCAAAATATGAGAATGAAGGTAATCACAACTTTTGAGATAAATGGAATCGAAGCTTCGACATATGTAGATTTATTGATGAAATTGAGAAAGTAAAAACCTCCCAAAAAATAAAAAGAGCATGAGATGGAGAAGAACTAACAGTTATAAATTAAGTGAACGTGAGATTGAAGAAAAAAATATTGAGGATCCCTCAAAAAAAGGAATGAGTTAATTAGTTATTTTTAAGGAAAATGCTATTTTTATTTTGTGGTAAAATATTTAAAACATTTATTACTTGTTTAAAAGAATATTTTTCACATTTTCTAAAATGGAAATTGAGGATATACATGAGATATATAAACAAAATTCGAAATTGTGTTTATTTCGGAACCATAAACAATTTTTAACAAAAATTTATAAAGATTTAAGGTTTTAATAAATTAATTGTTATTATTTTGTATTTATTGCCAAATCAAACAGTGTATATACGGTAGAAAGAATATTATATATATATATATATATATTATTTTGTAAATTAAGAAAAAAACCTAGAATGTAATTAGATATTTAAATAGAGATTAAAAAAACTGAAAATGATTAAAAACTAATAAATTAATATATTTATATATTTATATTCATTTTATTTGTTAATGATTATGCATGTTTGTTTTATTAGCTTCAAATTTCTTAACTGATACAAATTAAGAGTAAATAACATCAGTTCATTTAATCGATATAAAACAATTAAATATCTATATGGTTTTTACAATCGATGCGAAATCATATAATTAGCATAAATTTTTATTGATGTAAATTTGTATCAATTATTTTAAGTAATGTTAGTATAAATTATAAATTATATCGATTGTTTAAGTGATGTAAAATTATATTTTGTATCAATATTTTAAAGTGATGTAAATTAATATCAATTTATATCAATTTTTCTGAATTGATGTAAATCAGATTACTTATGGCATCAGTTATTTGAATTGATGTTAAATGTTATTTTTGTATCATTCATAAAAAAGTAATTCAAATTTAAATCATTTATTTATTTGATACAATCTAACTGATGCAACATGCCCTTTTTTGTAGTGTAGGTATTGTAAAGTGGATCAACTAAAGCTGCAGTAAACTTGTAAAACCAATCGCAAGGCTACTGTTTTGTAAGTATAACATGAAATGTTAAAAATTGTGTCGGTAACCAAGTCGTTTTGGTCTAGTGGTGAAGGGAGAAAAATCCTGTCACCTGGGTTCAAGTAGTATTAGTCACAAGGATTCAAAATTTAACATGGTTTCCCCTTATCCCAGGAGACTAGTCATTAGGTCTAGGAAATTTTGAGTTATTATAAAAAAAAATTTGTATTGGTCGTCAAAATAATTAGCCAATTCTTTTTCTTTTTTTGGACTAGATGTGTTTTTATAGATGTCACGTGATTTGTGTTAGATGTTGATGAGTCTGTAATGGGGAAAAAATGTATTTACTCTTATTAAAATAAGTATATAAGATTGAATAATCAATTAACATAGATATAATTCTGTATAATTTTTTATTTTGACAACAAAAAAATTAGCTTATTTACAAACAAAACATGATGCGGAGATAAGCGGACTTGGCGTGTCAAAGAATCTGCTTGTACATTTGCATTATGAGAAACATAAGATAAAGAAAATGAAAAAAGCTCCTCTCTATCAGTCTTGATGCCATCTAAATATGTTGCGAAGGCCGACCAGTCGTGAGGAGAAGACACCATCTTCACCAAGTCCAAAGTATCTGTAAAGAAAGCCACATCCCGGAAATCGTGTCCAATCATTCAACGCATCGCCCAAATGAAAGCTTCAACTTCTGCATGCAATGTAGATAGACTGCGCCAATAGATGGTAGCTCCATGTAAAGGTGACGATCATTGTAAAGAAGTGCAAAACCATCTTGCACCTGCAAAAGAATCTTTTTCTTTCCAAGAGCCATCGACAAAACACCTATATCCAGAATAAACCAAAGAAAGGGGGGATACTCCCGTGTAATCGAAAAGATGGGACTCATCCTCAGCCTCCATTTGAGCTTGCAGCCAGGAGGACGCTTCGCCTTGCGCCACTCTCACAATGACATCAGGGCGTTCTGCCTGATTCTCAAACACCTGTGCATTCCGCGCTTTCTAAATATACCACATAAGCCAAGCAAAAACTTCTATCTGGGAGCCCGGATTCGTAGAACCCAGAAAGTAATCGACATTAGCATAAACGGACTCCGTCGGAAAGTGTAGTTGTCCCACCGGCACATGGGCCATAACCCAAGCCTGACGAGCTGGCGGACACTCAAAAATTATGTGATTGATAGTCTGCACATCCGCCCCACATCACAGTCGATGCCCCGACGTTGTAAATTGGCTGAAACCGAGATACAACCCGTCAAAACCCTGATTTAACCGTATAAAAATTGAAAAATCTCTATGATTTGACATCTATAACAATTGAAAAAATCATCGTTAACGTTATGGATTTTTAGATCCTTCAACAATATCTATGTCAAATACTAAAAATTTTAAGAAATTTTATATTTATTTGGAGATTTATTAGCCAACAAGATTAAATTTATAACTGCCGGAAAAAGTTAAATTTCTAACTGAGTTATATGTCAATTAACTACACATTTCCTTGACATATATATCTTTATTTTCCTCTATCTTACAAAATTAAATATTATATTAATTTTTGCATTATATTCTACTTTATATTTTCAATAATTAGGGTAATACTAAAAGTAAAAAAAATCCAAATATTCATTAAAGATAAATTAACTACAATTTTTTTTACCATGATATGTTTCTTCATTTTCTTTGGCTTTATATAGTAAGATATCTTTCTTTATTTCATAAAAAATCTACTATAGTTTTTAGTTTCTAATATTTAATATGAAATTATACTTTCCTTTTCCTACGTCTTCATTTTCAATTTCCTTACCTCCTTAAGTATTGCTCTCGAGCTCCCATCGAATCTAACCATGGCAGATTGGTCGGTGCTTCCGAGAGACATACTAATACTAATTGTTGATCGTTTTGAGACATCTTTCGAGATTGTCCTCTTCCGATCCGTCTGCAGCTCATGGCGGTCGGTTGTTCCTTCCCCGCGTGAGTCCCGCTGCTTAGGCATAAAAACTCATATCCCCGTGTTTGTCCACCATAGATACACATACAGGGGAAAACGTCGGTTCAATAATAACGATGAGTGTTGCACACTAAAAAAAATCCCAGTTTATCTTGTGAGGTTCAACACTCCGTTTGGTGATGATTATTTATTGGCAGAGATGCGTGAAAGAAGAAACTCTGGGAAACCAATGTCGATGTCGTCGCCATTAGCAAGTCTTGGTCGTCTCACACCCAAAAGCACTATATTGTTGTTCAACTCTCTTACCACTCAAATTGTCTCTTTGTTTCATTACTACCAGGTTATTAGTTCTGAGTCTCTATTACTACATACGATGCATGCATGAGTTTTATTTATTTATTATTTTTTTTTTTTGTATTGAAACTAATTTCTTAAACTTATTTTTGCCTTGGATTAAGCTTACAAACTTGGAGATTATGAGATGGTTTTGTTTGCGTACCGGAGTTAAACTGGGGTAGTACTTCCAAAAAAGTTGAATATCTTGAACTGAATAATGAATATTGCAGAGATTTCAGATTGCTAGCTGATATAGAAGGTGCTATGATGATATATAGCAGCCTTGACATGAGATGGATGGATATTTCGGTCTCTCCCGAGAAATGTCGAGATATAATTTCGTTCAAAGGCAAGTTTTATGTGGTTGATACAAGTGGATGGGGACATGTATTTGTAATCGAACCCTCGTTGGAAGTTTCGGAGATCCCATTGGTCACACGGTCGATTTGCAAGTGTTCGAAAGAGAATCTCGTGAAATCAGGAGAAGAGTTGTTGCTTGTGCAACGGTTCATACCAGGAGATAGTTATGAAAAAGATATGTATAAATGGTTCCCACTCGACGAGCCTCATCTTGAACATATGTATACATGGTTCAGAGTCTTTAGGCTGGATGAAGAAGGAGGGAGGAGGAAGTGGGTTCAAGTTAATGACTTGAAGGACCGAGTGATCTTTCTTGGAAAACGGATTAATCTCTGCTGCTCGGTACAAAATATTCCGGGTGCAAAGGAGAATTGCATTGTGTTCATTGATTCGAGATATGATATTATTCGTGAGAGTGAATCAATCCTTTTGTTTGACTTAAGAACCAAAAGAACTAGTACTGCCTTTAGTGAATGTAGAGGCTACATGGGCGCATTCGGTGCAAATCTTGAATCGCTGCTATCTTGTGGAGTTGTGACTTTGCCAAATCCAGCAACCAGCTTCTATGATTTATTTAGTGATTCTTTCTGGCTTACTAGAGAAAAATGATTAGAAAGTTGTAATCTTTATGATATCTTTCGAGTATCATGTTCAAATCATATGGTTTGGACTCAATTTGATGAATTTTGACTCTTTTGGTTCATTTTAACTGTTTACGCATAAAATTCTGAATTCAAGTTAAACCATATTGAACCAAATGTTTTAATAAATAAATTGGTTTGGGAACATGTTCGATTGGCTCTTCTAATACAGTTTGGGTAGATGTTGGATTTAATTAATGTTCATCATTTTTCCTTTCTTATGGATTGGTTAAGGATGTTTTCACATCGCTTAAGCCAAAACCATAACCTAATGAAGACTTCGTGTAAAGTTAGATCCTTTTATGTTGCTTTTAATAGTTTTGCAAACAAAAGATCCATACAAAAGTGTGTATCTGAGAGTGAAGTAGTTGTACACAAGAACGAAGAAGATGCTCTGGGGTATCGATGTACAAACTGCATTTGACGTGAGATATATCTCATTTGACCTATAAGAACAGAGGTGACGAACACAAGAACCACTTATCACATGTTAGCTGTTGTCTCTTTTATTTCCTCTGATGTAATCGTCTGTACAAAACCAAGAAGAGAAAAGAGTTAAATCTCCCATGTTTAACGAAACCCCAAAATTCTTGGTAACAAACAAAAAGTATATTTGATCTGAGATTTAACCTGATCCTTTCCGGCGAAATCATTATCAGGAGTTAAGAAAAGCATACAATGGCACTCCTTCCTGATGAACCAAATGATTCAAGATGTAAAACACAAGTTTCATCAGAAATAAGATACAAATACTAATCAGCTTTGTTGCTGAAATAAGCCCTATTAAAATACTAAGGATCTTAAATTGTGGTGTACCAAAATTTGGTTAAAAAGGGCCACCTAGGCCAAGAGTTTACAAGAGAGCACAAGTTTTCTTTTTAATTGGTTTGGAAACTGTTGCTAACTAGTAGAGTAAATCAACTTCCATTTGCTAATAAAGAGCATCAGTAACCTCTATGATAAGTGTAACTTCCATTTGCTAATAAAGAGCTTTCTGTTAAATACTAACCCTCTAACAACCACAACGAAGTTCGACTCAAATCTATACCTTTAAACATATAACCAATCGATGCATCCAAAGAACCTTATATGCTTAGTTCTAAGTACATAACAGGACAGAGACACACACAAACACAATGCCTAATACACAAAGCCAAGATGAAGAGGGTTCATACCTCTCTCTCATTGGAACACAAGGACAATTCCAAAAGCCCTGCCCAACCTCAGCTGCTTTATCATCATAGTGTCTGCATAAACAACAACAAAGTATCAGACTTTCGTAGTCCCTTACAAACATTCCAAATACCCTTAGAATAACAATTTCCCCATAAGAAGCAAAGATCACCTGCAAGGACAAAGGGGTGCACCATACGAATCTTTATGCTCAGCTAACCCCTGCTCACACATTTAAGCATTAATAAAGCCTCAACGTGTTTACATAAATCAACTCAATCTCTTCGACAAGTAGAAAGACTCAGCCACCACCTCAAACTCAAGATTCAACACAAAAACCCAATAAATAGTTTGTTATACCTTAATGACTACAGAAGTAACACCTTTATCAACACAGAAGTAAGTCCCAGAGCGACGAGCATATTGCTCCGAGAATTTTCTCATGATCTCTACAGATTTCTCCGAAGGTTCCGCTGCAAAAGCAAAAGCAATTGAATCCTAAGATTAACGAAGAAGAAACAAAGATTTAGGGATTGAAAAAACACAAAACTAACATTTGGCTCGGATTACGAAGCGACGAAACGAAGTTCCGGGAGTGACGCCAAGTGGACTCGAAACGAATCCGAAACTACAAGAAGCGGCTTGAAGATTCATGGAGCTTTTTCTTTTGAAGATCGAAGAAGGTTTCGTGTCTTTGTGTTCTTGAATTTGGGGATTTGTATTTTGTATCTATGAGCTCAAGTGCTTAAGATCGAATTTTTCAGATATTTTTGTTTGTGTGTTCAATTTCCAGAAACTAATGCTCGCCACTCACACAGAGAGACTCTAGAAAAAAAAAAAAAAAAAAAAAAAAAAAAAAAAAAAAAAAAAAAAAAAAAAAANTTATCCTCAAACCGGACATAACCGTACTTTGATCATCAAACCGGTTGATGCTTGATTTTTTTCTATTTTAAAAGTTTCGGTTAAATTCGGTTTAGAGAAATTGAAGTGGACTTACAAATTTTCGATGAATTTGGTTTATTGGAAAAAAAAAAACCGAGTTTGGTTTCGAGTTGATGAATTTTTAGTTCGGTTCAGTTCCATAAAAATTCTGATTTGGTTCGAGCCAAATGTTACCGGAAATTACCGGAATTCGAGCATCGGTTTAACATTTCTTGAGTGTTATTTACCATCAGACTTTTTTTTATCAAAATGAATTACTAAATGTAACCAAATTTTCCATAGAGAAATAATTGGATACCTTTTGAACTTGGTATGAAGTAATTTACAGAGATTTTGACATCTATTTGTAACCAAAGAAACAGTTACAAATATAATTTATTGTCGTGTTGCCAATATATAAGTTTTCTTTGCTTCACCGTTTTGCTTTATTCCGGTGAGTTTCATTGTAATAAGGAAGCGACTTTGATCCTGAAAACAGTTAAAAAGAGCTATGAGATCAACTGCGAAAAAAAAACATAGTAAAAACTCGAAAATTTCATTGTTTCGGTTCGGTTTCTCAGAGATTACCGATGTTTTTTATAAAGGGGTTCACGCATTGTACTTACGACTTGGCGTGAAGGTATTCATCTACAGTGATAGGTTTAGCTCCACCAAACCAATTGATTAGAAATATATTTGTGATCTCGAGTTTGAAGAAGTGGAAATCATGATCCACAGGCCAATCTGTGAAAAAGGAAAAACAGATATAACGGACCATCACACAATCATACAATTATCATTGATTTTGTATCTTTAGAGTTGAGAGAAACATTTGATTACCAATCATCTCTGGATGCTTTGTGAACAAAGCTTTTTTGGCTACTTGTGCTTCCTCAGATCCATCATCCAATAGCAGCAACTAAGAGATTACAAGATAAAGACCAAAGTTATAAAAACACCATATCATGTTCGTAAGAAAACTTAATTTGTTTTCAAGTCATGTACAGGTACCTTTCCGGTAAGGGTTAGTTTAGAGCAAGTAGGATTCATTGGATCACTTTTACAAGTTCCAACGGGAGATTCACTGATCGCAAGTGAAGCTCTCTGGTCTTTTAGTGCGTTTCTTGCAGTTGGATCAAGAGTTGTCAAGTAAAAGTAAGGTATACCGCTGCCTTTCTCGGGTAAACCATCACTAAATGATACAACATTCCTGCAAAACAGAGACCAAGATTTCAATAATGTCAAGCTATCATATGTCTTTTGAAGTGTAAAAGTTTTACATTGTGATTTAAATACAAGATTACCCGAAGGGAGCGCCATCATGATCAATGGATAGTGTGCTGCAAGAGTAATACAATAACCGAAAAAAGAATTAGTAAATCTACCATTGTTATACTCACACAATACCTTAATCATAACAACAACATTGCAAACGATTCATCAACACAAACTCTTCCAACAATCTTGATGAAGCAAAACTATACCAAAAAAAAAAAAAAACTAACAATTGATAACTGAAGTACTTGACTTTGTATCAAATCTCAATTTTCAAAAAGATCAAAGCTTTGATGAACCAAATCCATAGAAAATCTCAAGAACCCAACAACGTTCATCCATATAAATCATCAAAGATCGGATTCAATCTTGTAAAAAGCTACATCAATTTCAATTTCAAAAAAAGATTCAATCTTTTATCAACAATTGGATTCAATCTGCTAAAATAAGTCCTGAAACTGCTTTTCTAATAGATAAAATTACCCAAATACTTGTTTCATCCTAAGAACTTGAGAAACTTGAGAAGTGTTTACCTGAGAACACCCCAGATGTTCTGAGAGACGAGCCAACGAGCACTAGCGGCGTAGTCATGTCTATCAGGCTTGGAGACTGTAAGAACCCGAGCAGAAGAAGAGTGTTGTAGAATTGTCAAGAAGAAGAAGAAGAAGAAGAAGAAGATCGTAGGAAGAAGACGGACTTGAAGTTCCATACTTTTTTTGTGTAATGATTGAAACGAAATTAACAAAAGATGATGACGAAAGAAAGAATTAAAGTCAGAAAATTTTGAAGTCAATTTCGTCGTTATATATACACCGAGACATGGGTTTTGCCGTTTTGAAACGTTTAATGTTATTCTTATCTCTTTGGATCACTTTTGTATCTTCATTTTTATTTATTTCTTTTTCTAGAAAAAAAATATTATGTGCAAATTTGTCTTCAAGTTTGGTCAACTAGGTTGATATCCTAATTAAAAAGAGGATATTGAATTTGATATTTTCACATTTAGTAAGATTTTAATATTTTAAAATTTTGAAAGATTCAAGTGAGTTATGTGGGAGATTGTGACACCTCGGTTTGAGAAGAAGTTTAAAAGAATTTATTTAGTCATCTATGTAATTAAAGTGCACTTATCTTTTCGGTCAAAAGGACTGAGAGAACTCTAAAGTTAAGAATGCTTGAGATGAATTAGTTTCAGGATGGGTGACTTTTCGGAAAATAGTAATGTGTGAGTGAGGACAAAACACTGGGAAATATCATTTAGTGATTTGTAGCGACAGTAACAAGTTTTTAAAGCTTCCCGAACATAGCAAACCGACCGTCAGATATGGATGGGGTCACGGGCCTAGTAAGAGGACGTGAGACCCATTAAGAAAGGTAGACCCATGAACTGGAGTAGACATGGGGCCACTAAAAAGTGGCCAAAAAAAGCTGTACAAAAAAAATATTTAGTAAATTTTTTGATAAAGTAAAGCTGTACATTGTACATGAGAGTAAGTGGGGTTATTTTGTACATGAGAGTAAATGGGAGTTATTTAAAGCTTTTACTAAAGTTTTTGATAAAGTTTTGTGATTTGTAAAATTTTATAACTGTACCACTTGTAATATTTTGTTTATGTTCACGACTCGGTACCCAATTTTTCAAACCACATTAATCGAAAATTCTATTTTTTATTTGTTTAGTCGGCCAACATTATTTGGAAAGATACATACCAACCCACAAATAAATCGTGTATATGGTATAGAAGCAACGACGACTGCTCCACTAAACACACATATCACAAGTTAAATGGTTATTTGGTCTTGGGAAAAAAAATCTGGCTAGTATTGGGTTTTATTGTAGCCCTTTGTAGTTACATTCAGCTTGTTCAACAAATTGTTCATCATCATTGTACTTCTCTGCGACTTGTTTCAGTAGCTTCTCCTGCAACTCATAAGCATCATCCTATTGAAGAACATCACACGTCCATTTCACTTCTGTCTTCATCGATACCTGATCATTGTGGAGACAGATAAAAGTGTAAGAAGTATTGATAAAAGAAGAACACCTTACTGTTTAGTAAATATTATATCGACTCTCATGAAATATATAATAAGGATTACACATGTTTATATAGAGAAGAGGATGGTAACCTAATTAACCTAGTTTCAAATAAGTGTAAATCATAGTAATTAGTAACAAATATAGTCAAAATTATTATACATATTCTAAATCCTTCTATAAAAAGAACATTAGCTTAGAGCCTTAAGTGTGGATATCTCCATTGACATAAGTCTTTAAATCTTGTTAGAGATTTAATATATATAAATTTATTGGTGATTTATTATGTTGACTAAAAGTTTAGATGATGAATATTTGCGCAAAACAAAAAAAAAACAAAATGGTGTTCAATATCTTGGAATCATTTACATTGTCACTTTTACTCGAAAGATGGCATAAGTTTCTCTGCCTCCATCTTTGTCGATCATCAACAATTCCTCTATTTGGACATTACAATCCGTGAGAAACAGAATGCATAGAACCATTACACAATCAAGAAAAAAAAAGATATATTAAAACTGTCATGGTTTTTTGTTATAACAAAACCAAACTTATTTTAAAAAAAAAATCAGATAAGAAATAGAAACAGAACACTCTTGGAAAGTTTGTGCTCTAAGCTCATCTTTCACATCATCAGCTACGGAAAGGTGCTCCATCTACTCATTACAGTTTTCGATTTCCGTCTCTAGAGCAGTAATACCAAATTGAAATCAGAAACTTAAGAAAGCTACATTAAAAAAAAAAACACAACACAATAATTAAAAACCCAATGTGTATTCATAACTTGAAAGCTTATAAACACTGGTTCAACATGCAAATCATAGATACAAACATTAAAATTCAGTTTGAAATTAAAACAAAAATGCACAATGGACATCATCCCCTACTAACCCACAAACACTAGAAACAGACACAACTATCACAACATGAATCTAGAAAACAGTTTCAACAGTATTCTATTGCACAATTTTACCCTAATATCTAAAGTATAATTTTGCCCAAAAAAGGGATTAAAGTCTTAGAAACTCCTAATTATATAATTGGGTATGCTTGGTTTGGTATTTTCATGTCATTATTTTATATGATCGGGCCTAATCACCCAGTTACCCCAAAATAATCAATATAATAAAAGAAGAAGGAGTTTCTCTCATGACGCATCAATACAATAAAAGAACAGAAGTTTCTCTCATGTGTTTGCCACATCAGTTTTTTTGTTGAAAGAGGAGTTGACACATCAGTTAAAATGTGTAACCAATAAAATTATAACAATTAATACAGTTCATCTCTAGTTTTGCCAACATGTCAATATTCACAATTCCAAAAAAAAAAATTAAAACCCTTAGAAAGAAACGACGAACTTCAAAATTTGACTACCTTTTGTGTTTTTTTTTTCTATCTTTTTGTTTGTGTGTTTCACAGTTCCAACTTTGCTCTTCGATCGTATTTTTACATTCAATTCTATGAACTGGCTGGACGACCTGCTTCTTGGTGGTTTTTTGATGAGAAAGTAAGCAAAATAAACTTAATGATGTTTATTCTAATTCGTATATATAACTGCATATCTCTTACGTTAATGTTGATTCAATGTAAACGAATGGTAGAGAGAAGTGTCACTTGTGTAATACCATTAGATGTTCTGTTTGGTGCTTCCAAATGGATTATGCTTAACAATATTGGCTTTGCTTAATGTATCATTTGATACTCTTCAGAATTGATTTTGTGTTTAAGTAATATATTTTTGGCTTTGCTTCTGTCTCTCTCAATCACTCATGCTGTAAAGCATTAGGATCAACCTCCATCTTAATCTTGGTGAGTCTTCTTTACTTATTTATTTGGTTAATGCAAGTCAGTCTGATTTTGCAATGATGTTGTCTGGAAACTATACTTGGTAACTGAGAGTCCTTTAGATTATAGGCCAAGATTTTATTTGGCGTTCGTACAAAAACATTAATCATACAACTCATTGTTAAAGATAATGAATAAGATGTTAAAGATATAATGAATCTCAATCCAACACAAACATACAAAAAACACAAAACAACACATAATAATAATAAAAAAAAAAGACCACACACAATAATTAAAATTACACAAAAAAGAAAGAAAGAAAAAAACACACAGAAACCGTCTCCGCAGCATAACGCGGGTTTTATTTAAAAACTCAATTTTAAATGTTTATAATTATGGATCCCATCATCATGTGTCAACATATTTTTGTTCAACATATATAATCATTTTGACTCATCACATAACCGAGAAAAAAATGTATTTGAGAATTCATGACAAATATTTGGATAACAAATGTTTATAAGTTACCTTTTAGTCTATGTTCACAAAAAGATAAATCTTTGGGTGCAAATTGTTGCTTAAAAGTTTTAAGTTAAAACTGAATAATAAAAAATATTAAGTAGAATATAATTGGGTTGATTATCATTTAATTCATTCATCTCCAAAAAAGTAGATGAACAGATTGAACAATTTTAACTTTTAATTAGTTTATTGTTTTAACTTTTTAAGTTGAATGTGTTGAATAATTTGTTTCAGCCTATTCATTTCAAATGGTGAAAATTGGTTGAATAATTTTTTTCAACCTCCTCAATCTTTTGAATTTGTACAACCATTTGCATTTTTATTTACTAAGGATATCATTCTGGGCAACGACAGGTTTATACTTAAGAGTTGATACTTTAAAGTTAATTAATTTAGTTGTAAGTTTTTAGAAAAAACATTTTTTACACATGTGGAAAGTAAATGTAATGTTATATTTTTGAAATATGATATCTACGAGCAAGTCTTTTTGGGAGGAACCTAAAACCAAATTTATTCAAATTGTAAATTCACAAGAATACCCCAGAAACAAAATTAAACCAAATTAAAAAGCAATTTTTATTTGTATCTAGCTAACTCTTGAAAGCTGTATAGATTTAAGTTTTTTTAACCAAATTTGATTTCATTCCCCTACGTAATGGGTTAAAATCTGGAGAGCTCTCTACTCTCCAAAAGATTAGTCTCATATACTCTTTGTTATAATAAATAATTTTGTTTTCATTTATTTTAAATCAGAAAATCAGTAAAAGACTTTGAAACCCTCTACAAATTAAGTTTATTACTCATCGAGCCAAGACCTATGAACCACGAACAACACCAAATTCTTCTTCTTCCTTTTATTTGGTACAACCACGAACAAGCCAAATTTTTGTAATTGAAATCAATTTCTTCTTCTCGATTTTGTGTATAGCTACGAACAAATCCAATTTTCTGTAAGTTGAAATTGATTTCTTATTTTCGACTGTGTAGAATTCGATTGAAATAAGGGAAATTATGTAAATAATTTGACTGAAATTAGAAAATTTATGTGTAGAATTTTTGCCAACTCTGTTCATTACAATTGTGTAGAATCCAAAGTTAATGGAAGTGCTAATCAATTTTGTTTAAAGGTTTGTGGAAGAGAGTAGTGACGAGAACAGAGAACCCAACTTAGGTGAAAAGTCGAATCAAACCCAATATAATTATCCCGAAACTGATAAAATCATAGAGGATGGAGATGGAAAAGAAGGAGAAGGCGTGGTGGCAAAAACTGATTAGTTATAAAACGTGAGCAACTAAGTAAAATTTGGTATAACTATGCTGATGTTAGCTATAAAATTCAGAAACAAAAAGGTACAACTTGGTATAAATTGGTATAACTTGATCTAAGAACACCATGCTCCAATCACGGGCGTGATTGCATAACTCCAATCACTTTAGAGAGGTTCCACTTGAGTTCAAACCTCCAGAGATGTGTATCAATTTTCCATATTAATTTGATTTTCATAATCATGAACATGTTGAACAGTTATACCAATTTGTACCAGTTGTACAAACTATTGATGAATTGAATCTTAAAATCTGGAATCGAAAACTAAACTGAAATTTTATTAATCTTAATACTTACCTAACCCATAGGGAATGATTCTTATTGTCAAAAAATAAATAGGGAATGATTTTTTGTTTTAAATGAAATTTTAAAACTTTTAAACAACGGGGGGAAGAGAGAGGAGGTCAAACCGCATGTGGTCAAATTGTGCCGTCATAAATTCGACATGGCGCCGCATAATAAGTACAATTGCCAGGTGGCGCCCCAAAAACAAACATAGTTATTCCAAGTTTTTATGTTTTACTATCTTATACATAGTTGTACTTTTAGATATTTTTGTGTGTAGTCAGTTATACTTGTATTTAATTTAACGTTTTACAGTTGGACCAAAGGTTTTACTAATTTGTATAACATTCTCCATGTGTTCATGCAAACATATGTGTTAAAACTTTATTTTTGTGTGTTATGCAATGCAATTGGGTTAATAATAAGAAAGTCATCTTAAAACTATAAGGTCTTTCTTGGATACAAATAAATTTAGTGAAGACTATCATTTTTAAATATGTTTTCTTAGTAACTTTTCCATACCAATTTCAGTTTATAAAGTGAATATGAAGATTTTTAACCTTGTCTGACAAATTACAGTTAATAAAGTACATATGTAATTTTTTTAAAATAGTCGTAGTTGTACCAAGTTTTACAAACGGAATGAGAGCAAAGACATACATAGTTGTACCATTACAAAGCCAAGTTTTACCCAGTTGTACAAAATCATAGAGTACAACTACATTGAAAATTACACTAATCTTGAATCTTATATTGGCTACCTCCCTCGCTCTGAAACTAGTTATCCAAGTTTTCACATGGTTTCTGTTTATGTGTTCGGAAGGTTGGTCACTGTTTTTTCCTAAGAAATTAGAATTAAAAATAAATTAGAAAATAATTAAATACCAGTTATACCTATAAGAATATCAGGTGTACCAGTTATATCAAAATTTCAGTTATACCATTTTTCACTCAGTTTCCTAATTTTATTATGTTTGCAAACCCAGTGGAATTTTGAACCAAGAACACTAATTTACATACGATCAGCCACTACAGTCCATTCATATGTCTTAATCGAGCCATAATAGATGGTTATCAACCCAATATGAATATCCATTAATTATCAACGCAATTTTCAAATCTAAATGAAATCTCTCCAAATACAACCCAAAATCGATTGAATACTCTATGGATATAAAGGGATTTAAGCTAAACGTAGTAGAAAAAAGGATATCTGATTTGTAGATTTGATAGCTTGAGTTTCAATAATTGAAAACTGGATGAGAGAACGGAGAAGAAGCGACGATGGAGCCAATTTTTTTTTTATATAATCAATTCAATTAAAAACTGGTTTAAAGAAATGGTTTCAATCGGTTTGGTAAGGGTAAATTTAGGAATTAGAACTTTCATTAAGAGTATGAGGAGTAGAGAAGACTAACGAAGAGTATTCAGAATTTTTCTTGGAGAGTAGAGAGCTCTCCAGATTTTAATTCTAAGTAATCCAATTTTCCCTTTGATTATCTTGATACTCAATAAATGCATATCAAGATAATTTGAGTTTGTAAATTTTATACCTTTATTTTAATATTTTGTTAACGATCTGGGTTTCAAAGATCTCATATCTCTGGGATATATAAACACATGGATGTGTAACATGTGTTCACATTCAAACATTAAGAAAAGAAAAATGAACATATGTGATCCTTCAGAATAATATAATTAAGAAATTACACGCTTAATTAGAGCAGATAAACTAAAAACGTTTTCAAGCCTAACGTGAAGTGATTATTTTGAATATGATTATATAATTGACCTCTAATTACGGAAACCACTATTCCAGCCACATGCAAAAGGGTCGGTCATAATCCGTTGTCACTTGAAACGTGATTTTTATAAAATTAATTAATAATGCCTAACGAAAAAAGAATATATAACAAAAAGTAAAAAAAAATTGCTAAACTTAAAACGAGGTGATGATTTTAGAAAAAAATACATATATAATATATATATGAATGAATCGATCTTAAACTTTGACTCTGCAGTTATTAAAAGCAATAGCTACTTACGTACAAGTTATGTAACTTGTTTTACAAGAAACAAATGAAGCTTTTGAAAAAGTAATTTGTTTCGCAAGAAATAAAAGATTCTCCCGAAAAGAAAAAAATCTAGATCTGTGCTTTATTAATAGGCTGTGTTTTTCGTCTCTGAGACTTTGAGTCTCACCACACAAACCACCATGAACTCTTGCTCCTTCACTATTTTCATCTTTGCCGCCGTTATCTCTATCAGTTGTTTAACTTCAACTAGAGCTGCCACGTGCCATCCCGATGACGAAACGGGTCTTTTAGCTTTCAAACCCAGTATAACCCGAGATCCTTTGGGCATTCTCAGCACTTGGAAGAAAGGAACAGAATGCTGCTCCTGGATGGGTGTCATTTGCATCTTTGGGGACAATGTTACCCACTCTGGATGAGGTTCGAAGATTGGAAGCCAGTGAGAACCAAATCTATGCATTACGTCGATTTTTCAGAAAATGATATCTCAGGGAGTCCAGCAAGTTTCCTGAACCAGGCAGCAGCTTTGTTGGAGTTCAAGATGTCAGGAAATAAACTTCGGTTTGACTTTGGGAAAGTAAAGTTCACCAAGTCGTTGAGAGTCTTGGATATATCTGTCAAGAAACGTAATATATGGAAAGGTGCCCGTTTCGGTGGCTGAACTGCAAACACTGAACTTGAGTCAAAAACCATCTTTGTGGAAAGCTTCCAGCAACAAAGTTCTTGGCCAGCGTCTTTGGCGGCAACGATTGTTTATGCGGTTCTCCACTTTCTCCTTGTAAAGCTTAATTAGTGAGCAAAAATAATACTATTTTATATATGGATTTACAATGACACATATAGGTCCAAATAAGATTCGTAATAATTAAAATAAAACAATTTGAAGACATTACATGACCACAGCAAGTTCCTCTCACTTCCTTAGCCTCGGATCGGATGTCCACTCACATGAACTCCAAAAACTGCAAAAACTCACAGGAAAACTTCTAACTCTTTGGGGAATGAAAAGCGGCTAAAACAAGACAAGGGCGTCGAGAAGGAGGAATGGTGAAAGAAAAGTTTGTGTTTGTTAAGAGGAATGATTAAGGCGAGCTTTTGTAGTGGCTCCAACTCTCTCCAACAGTCTTGAAAGCTAGCTTTTCTCTCTTCTCTCACACCACATGGAAACAGCCTAACATGTCATCATGTGCCTTTTTCATATGATTTTGTCCCTGGTAGCCTTTTCCTTACGGTTATTTTTAATCGGCGGCTCTGGTAGTAACAAGATCTCCTAGGGAACTTTAGGTTTCTCAAGTTCTCAGCTTTTGAGATTATTACGAGGTTTGGTCCTCACTCACTGTTGATATCTTCTTTATTATATAGAAATAGGTCGAGATCGAGATACAGAGATAACCCGTAAGACCATAAGGTATAGTTTACACGTCCAGAAGAGTAGAAATTTTTTCATTTCCGTTAATCAGTTTGGAAAGTGGTAACTGTATTTCACTTGGAGCAGTACAATTTCTTCAAGGACAATGTGAAATTTCATTAAGCAAGTAGACAAGATATTCTTGATACAAAAGACAAAACAAGTTCTAGTCAAACACATGAAAAGGGTTTCTTCTACTTTTTTAACAAATACATTCCATTTCTAAACTCTAGTTTCTCTTCCGAAACCAAACCAGAAAGAAAGCTCTGAAGTTGTTGCAGCGACTTGTCATAAGAAGGGTCAGCCACACAAAACATCTACAAAAAACAAAAACAAAAAGCAGAGCAATGATCAATGATTACAGACAACAACGTTTGTAATAATCAGTTAGGTTGATATCAGATCGTACCTTGAGAGTATTATGGATTCGTTCTAATGCCATGGTACCAAAATTTGTGAGCATTCCCGTGATGAATTTCTGAAACATGGTTGATGATTTGTTTAGGTTTTATAATATTTCTGGAGAATGAAAAGGTTACCTAAGCATTTTACATACCTCGTATATCGTCATTTCTTTGCGAAGCTGATCTTCCACAGAGGCAATCGATGTTTCACTCTCTTCATCACCTGTTAGATCGCCTTCGTTCTTTCCGGAATCAGTTATGGATTCAACGAGTGTTAACAAGTTGGAAGTTGAGTTTGCTCCTGTAGATTCTCTCAGAACTCCCTAAGTACAGGAAACTTGCAGATAAGCTTTTCCTCTAGACGAGTGGTTTAAAGCAGGAGACAACAACTACATTATATACCTTGCTTATCCAGAAGTTTACTCTTCGGGTTAATGCATCAACGGGTATCCCAATGACTGCAGCAAGATCTTTAGATGTCCAACTGAAAGATTATGTTATTTCAGTTAAAACATTTGGAAGAGGATATATCTGTATTGATTGATTCTTTGTAATTTAACCTTTTCTTTTCTTGAAATTGCATTATAATGGCTGCATGTGTGGGGGAGACCGTGAACTGCATAGCTCTGTCTTCAAATTGTAACTCCAACTGAGTCCATCAAAGCCATTTCAGCGAGGTACATACGTCAGTATCTAATTTACCGAGAGTACTCCAAAATATGATTCGTTCACTTAAGTATTTATGCTAGATGTACCTTGACAGTGCCAAGATTTTTCTTCCAAAGCAGTTTACGAGGGGTCTTGATTTCATGATACCGATTGGCATAATCTGATAGCAGCTTGTCAATAGGTCCTGGTAGCTCTAGAGGTTCATCCTGAAATTCCACTTTTAATTCAGTAAATGCAAGCTATCACAATAATCTGTACGCCTCATGTGTGTATATATGAATACCTGAATTGGTGGCCAGAAGTTTGTTGAAAGTATCGTCGAGGTAAGAGTATCAACAGATAGCTCACTCTCTCTTAACTCGGCGCCTAAACACAAGCCATGGGCACATATACTAAGTAAAAGAATCAGACAAGAATCTACCTTGCACGAGTAGAAGATTGAACAATTCAGAAAATATAACAACCTGTTTGAGATGCCTTTTTAATGTTTGTGTTCACTCTCTTAGAATCAATTAAGTCGTTCAGCATGATCTCACATCTTTGCATACTGGCTTCTCCAAAATGTATCTATTGGCATAATCGGAGAAGGTAAAGTTCAACACTATAGTAAGAATGCAATAGATTGGCTAGTTGAATTTAAGAGTGTTAAAATGGAGCTTGCCTTGAGAAGTTCGACAGTGCGTATCTCTGTGTCGATGTCATAATCAGTCTTGTTAAGAAGCTTTTCCGCAAGCATAACACGATATTCATTTACTAATTGCTCTTTTGATCCAATTATATCAACAAGCATGCCAAGTATGTCCACCTTCCTCTGACTGAGGCTACCTTTTAAAGGATCAGCCTCGACAGGGTCCGGTTCCCAACTGAGGACAAAGAACATTAAAAGGTGTCAGACAAATCCAATGCGATTCAAGACCTATAATCAAGAATATACAACAGAATGGATACCGAGAAGCATTGATCCAAGCTTGCTTATCATCAGTGTGAAAATCATCATCAAAACCGGTATTCTCTTGGTTTTCTTCATCCCTCATTAATTCTTCAAGAAGACTATCCCCAGGGTTACCGGAACCATTAGCATTCCCTCCACTTCCATCAGTAAGCATAGTAACAATACATTTAATGGTGTCTTTCCTCCCCCGTAAATAGTCTCTAATTGGTTCACCCACTGCTTCCAGAAATACACCAGCTGGGTCTATTGCTCGAAGGGCTTTAATAGTTGACACATACTGATGCAATATATCATTGGTTGAGGCACCAGCAGTGAGCAAACGATATTTCAGCGAAGAAATAAAAGATTCAACTAGCTTAGAATGCTGCCCAGTATATTCAAGACACTGTTTTAAGTCTTCAATGGCAGGAGAACTGTTGCATCAACAAAAACTCCATCAGAGATGCAAGATAATTCAACTTGTTGCAATATTTGAATTGGGTCTCGAGTGAGATATGTGGGGAGAAAAAAAAAGTAAAATTACCTCTCAGGATAATCAACAATGATCTCAAATAATTTGGCTATCCTTAAATCTTGCAGTGTCTCATACGCAAAATATTCTAGCCGTAGTTTCCACCTAACAATTCCTTCGGAAGGAGTCACCACTCTGGAAAAGCTTGGAGATGGGCAACAAGCCAGAGGGGACGTGAGGTCAGAAGATGCGGTACCATAACTTACCGAATCACCAAGATAAGAAAGAAGTGCATTAAGGAACTGTAGAGGGACTGTCTGAAAAGAGAAATTTAAATATCAGGAATCTCAAAATTACCAAACTAATCTGATGGTGCAGTAAGAATCTGACCAGAAAAATATACCTGAATCCATTCTTTGATTGATTCCAAAACAGAAGTCCTGTAATCATCACCAGCCAGATCATGGACTTTCGCCTGCAGTATAACATTGCCAAAAAGAGTACCAAGTTATTCGTATGTATACTCACTACTTATACCATGTGAAAACTCTTAGACTCACTACTTATACCATGTGAAAACTCTTAGAGAGGCAAATAAAATCCCTGAAGCATAAAAAATACCTTAAGAAGCAAAAAGATGGCAGAAGCATAAGCATTTTCAGCCATAGATGTAAAGCCAATGCTTCTAAGGTCACGGACCACCTTCCCAATGTTCTTTACCAACTTGTCATGTCCCAAACGTTTTCCTTGGGCATAGCCTTCATCAACATCCATTTCTCCATTTTTATATCTCAACTTCTCGTCCAAATCCATGCAATCATCCTCTCGTTCTTCAATACTATCTCCATCCATGATTGCACTTAACTCCTCCAGCCTTTCCTTAAAATACCAGTGGAGTATTTCTAAGAACATAATAAAGAGAGGAACAATATGAGAGTAATGATTGAACAAGTGGCAAACATATAAAACAAACTTCCAAGCAATCAAATCAGAAAATAACAGTTTACGAAGGAACACACTACTGACTCTTTGGTTGTTTAAATCAAACTATCAAAGATGGACATACCAGGAAAATGTTGAGGAAGAGTAGTCATTAGAGTAGAAGACAGCATTGACTGGAATCTCAAAAAAAGAACTTTTGCTGTATCTGAGTTATGTTTATCCTCGGATGACTGTTCTTTAAACGACTGCAAAGCATGAACCAATACGGACAGACACTTCTCATGATACTGTTTTTCAATAGAAATTTTATCCAAAGCCTTGCATAACACCACTTGAATCTCCTCTCCATAATTCTGCCCCAAAAGCATCCATTTTTAGTCAAAACTAGAATTCAGTTTCAGAATATTCAATAGCAAACAAAGCTTCAACCAAGGTTCTATATATGTATCTTCTTACAGTAAGTTTCTTCTCACTATAAACATCAAAATGATGCCAAAAACTCGATGCACCTCCCTTCTCAAAAGCTTGCTGAAACAAAAACAAACAAATGTCCCCACAGAAACCTCCAATAAGAGAACAAACATACTTCCCAAACAGATCAGTTACCTAACTAGGTACAAGCTAATAATAATATACCTCGAGTGATCTGAGGAAGTGGTCACGAACAAGAGAATCAAGCCCGTACTTGCAGAGACAATACACATGAGACAAAAACTCATCTTCAACTGAAGAACCTCCTGTGCCGGCAATGAGAGACTCCACAGTGGTGAAAAAACCATCGTAGCTTTCAGTAATCTCCTGAATCGCATCGTCTGAGAGAGTTTCCAAAATCTCTGAATTGCAATCAGATGAACCTAAATCTTCCATCTTTTTCACTACAAAACTTCCTAAAATCATAATTCTTTCTTTCCCAGAGACTTCACCGTGTTGTAATTCACTGACTAAGAAGATAAAATCAGAAACTCAATTCACTTCATTAGGCGTTCTTGACTTCGGCGGTGGTGATGGTCGGGTTCAAGACTGCTCTTTTTACGGTTTTCATCCTTTAGTTGTTTAGGTTGTACCGGTTAAACCGGGTTTGGCTGATTCTGTTTTTGACTACCAGAATCAAAAAAACAAGTCTTTTTTTTTTTTGGGAGGCTCCAATCTCTCATTGCTCTGTTTCTTCTACTTAAATTCAAAAACCTTAGAATATTCGAGACTTGAAAAGATACCACCTTTTGTAACCGGATCATTGTGAATCTAGGGTTTTGAAATCGACCATGTCGGAGGAGAAAGTCGTCGCCGTGATTATGGTTGGTGGTCCGACTAAAGGTAACATCTTTTTTTCTTTTTCTTTTGTGGATCTATTTTAAAAAGAAAAAAAAAATGTGATTTTGATTTTGGTTTTTGTTAATGTGGTTTTGATATTAGGGACTCGATTTCGTCCTTTATCGTTCAATACACCGAAACCATTGATTCCTTTGGCTGGTCAACCCATGATTCATCATCCTATCTCTGCTTGTAAAAAGGTTTTTTTTTTTCCCTATTTGATCCATGAATCTTGCGTTTGTTCTCAGCATTTAGATGGTTTAAGTAAAAGGGTTCATTAGAGTTAGAATCTTGGAGTTGTGAATAGCTCTTAAGTAGATTGAAAAGCTCAGTTACGTGAATGCGTCCTTCTGTTGCACCTCAATCTGTTCTTTGAAATTTTGAAATCGCAGTATGATGTATTGTCAATGTGGTATTGTATGATTCGAGTTGTGATTTTTTCTTTGTATAATTACTTTAAGGATGCTGGAATCATGGGAAAGTTCTCAACTTTGAAATGTTGATTTCTGTGGCATGGCTTGTTTGTTTTAAGTTTTAACCTGAGCTTGTTCCATATTAGTACTCTTATGGCATGGATTGTTTATTACAACCTGAGTTTTTCCCAATCTAGTACTCTTACTTTGTTACTGGAATTTAGAAGAACAAGATCTACAACTTTGAAAAAGCTCGTTCTTGTATGATTTTTATTTTCCAAACTATGAACTTTATCTTGTTACATTAGTATCTCAAGGTAGCCTGAATAATGGGTTAAGGCTGAAAGAAAACTTGGGAAATTTCTCTCATCTTTTGTAACTTTGAGCTCATATCAGATTTTGTTTATTTGACATGGACAGATATCAAATCTGGCTCAGATTTTTCTGATTGGATTTTACGAGGAAAGAGAATTCGCTTTGTATGTCTCTTCGATATCTAACGAGCTGAAAATTCCAGTGCGGTAAGTTATAGCACTTGTGTTTTTAATGTCTAATCTAAAACCATCTCTGCTCATGCGTGTTCTTTTTTATGTAGATACTTAAAAGAAGATAAACCACATGGCTCAGCCGGTGCTCTTTATTACTTTCGTGATAGAATTATGGAAGAAAAACCGGTTTGAACTCTGATGACATTCTCAATTTTAGTTCCTGCTTCACTAGACATTTGTTTTCTTGATTCATCTGCTAAATTTTTTTCTCTCATCTTGAACAGTCACATGTTTTCCTCCTGAACTGTGATGTGTGCTGTTCTTTCCCTCTTCAGGGCATTCTCGGTAATCTCACTTTTAGATCTCAAATCTGCTTCATTATTTTCATATTCATAATTTGATGTAACTTCACTACTTTTCATAGATGCACATCGAAGATATGGTGGTATTGGAACTATGCTAGTAATCAAGGTTGGTTGTCTTGGTTGTTTTAGATGTCACTAAGGAAACAAACGTAAAGATCATACAGTCTTGAATATCGCTTTTTCGCTTCAGGTTTCTGCAGAAGCAGCCAGCCAATTTGGAGAATTGATAGCTGATCCTGATACTAAAGAGCTCCTTCATTATACAGAAAAGCCCGAGACTTTTGTAATTATCTGCTAAAAACTATCCTGTTTTCTTATTTCCTTCACTGGCTCTGAATCTTGGGTAGCTTATAAACTTCCTTGTTATCTACTCAATGCAGGTCAGTGACTTGATAAACTGTGGTGTCTATGTGTTTACCTCAGATATCTTCAAAGCCATTGAAGGAGTATATAGCCAAATAAGAGATACATGTGAGTATTCATTATAAGCCTCTCTCAAAGACTTACATTATTATCAATTAGATATCTGCTTCATCATTTACATGAATCTTCTGGTCACTTCATAAATTCTTCACTTGTATAATCACATTTGGCAGCTAGTAACTACCAGTCGTCTACAAGGTCTGTTCCTGCGGATTTTGTGAGATTAGATCAAGATATATTGTCACCTCTTGCTGGAAAGAAGCAACTATACACATATGAGAATAAGGATTTCTGGGAACAGATTAAGACTCCAGGGTAAGTTGGTTGTAAATAATTGTTTCAGACGTTCTTCTGATTGGATTACTCCGTGTGCTAATTAACTTGCTTTAAACAGGAAATCTTTGAAATGCTCGTCTTTATATCTTTCCCAATTCCGCCAAACATCGCCACATCTTTTAGCTTCAGGAGATGGTACTAACAGGAAACCGATGATCATTGGTGATGTTTATATTCATCCATCCGTAAAACTGCATCCAACCGCAAAGGTGAATTTCTCATGAATTAGAGTTAAAACTTCTTATTTAGTTTGCAAATGACCAACTTAAAATCTTCTTGGATCAAGATTGGTCCAAATGTGTCTATCTCAACAAACGTTCGTGTTGGACCTGGTGTAAGGCTTATTAACTGCATAATCTTAGACGATGTTGAAATCAAGGTAATTTGAATCAGTGTTTGTAATGTTGTTCTTGTTATGAATACAAAAGATTTGTTGTTTAATGTTCTGATCTGTTTAAATGCAGGAAAATGCTGTTGTTATAAACTCAATCATCGGATGGAAATCATCTATAGGTAGATGGTCGAGAGTTCAGGCTAGTGGAGATTACAGTGAGAGGCTTGGGATTACTATTCTTGGTAACTTCATTGTATTTTCTTAAAAGCATTTTTTGTTCTACAAATTATTTCGCTATTTTTTTATGATTAATTTGTTTATGTAGGTGAGGCTGTAACTGTGGAAGATGAAGTTGCAGTTATAGGAAGCATTGTTCTTCAGAATAAGACACTTAATATTAGTGTTCAAGAAGATATAATATTGTGATTAATCACAATGATTATTGTTCAGATTTGATTTTTAATTGAAACCTGAAAAGAAATAGAGAGTTGTGTCCTACTTAAATGAGTTCACAGGATTAGATTTTGTGTTAGTAGAACTATGGAAGATTTGTAAACTCTCATTGTAATTTGGTTTTTATGTACTAAAAGAATTTATGAAGAAAGAGTTAAAAGAAGACATTGCTGAGAATTTTGTAAGAAAGTCATTGCTGAGAAGTTGTACAGTAAACCGGTTCGTGCAAATGCTGCAAATATGGGCGTAGGTACTAAAAGTGGGGTAGATACTTAAGATAAGTGACGTGACTCCAATCTGCGCAGGCTTAAGATCGATGAACCATAGCGCCTACTCCATTGGCTCTCTTCTCTTCATTCGAATAGGCGTCATTGATCTAAATACCATCATCAGAGAGGTTTCAACAAATTGTTCTCTTCTTGTGAAAACAACGTAGGTTGTATTTCTCTCGCTGATAATAGCATAATGGCCTATACTTAATTTTCTCAAAATTCTCATACATAGAAATATGGAATCATAAGCAATTATGCATAGAAGTCCTGGTGTAAAAGTTTTAAACATGTGTAGAATATAAACATACTCTGATGACACAAATAAAAAGATGCAGCATGTTTATTTCATTTGGATTTTGGATCTTGACGTGGATTAGCGAACTTTGAACTTAAATTTAAAAGAGACACACCCACTTTTTTGCCCCCTCTCAGTCTGTTACCCAATGCAGTTTTGTGAACCCATCCAAGGTAATTTCACAAGTTGCCCTCAGATAGTACATCCCCCTGTCTAGACATATAATAATGAAACAGAAAATAACAATGACACAGAAGTCATACACTCAAGATTCCTAAGATTAATTGTAGTGATCTTTGGTAGAGTATTAGCTTGATTTTCCCCATATCGTAGGACAAGCCTCTCTTTGCGAAGACATTGAGGAGTGTCAAACCGTTATGGTTTATGAAATCCAGTTCATTTTTTTTGGTACTTCGCAACATCATCAGTTCATGCACAGTACATCAAACATTGACAATGTACAACGTCCTCGTAAAAATTCCAAGTTAATGACCAAATATGAACGTGCGCGTATCCTTAGAATTCGCGCTTTCCATATTAGGTCTGGCTCTGTCTCCCTTTAAGTTTGTATCCTCATTTCAATATCTTGGTTGATATGCTTACCAAGATCATTATTTGAAAAAATCAAATATTAGCAAATTTTAGTGGAATTTTTGACCAAGATATTTGAAGTAAAAGGAGTCTTTTAAAATTTTGAGATAGTTTTGACTTTTGACCAAGATATTTTAATGTATCTTTGTGGTTTTTTTGTTTATCTAGTATTTTTGAGGTTATTTTAGCAAATCTCTCTTATCTAAAACTATCTACGTAACGTACATGCAAATTTTATGTTTGTAACGATAAGTTAGTTTGGTTTCGTAGCATGATGTGTATCGGAACTGTACAAAATGCTGAGGCAAAACTTGTATTATCTGAAGAAACTCCTCAAGTTGCGTTACACCATGGTGAAGCTTTCCAGCAGGTTGAGAAACGATTAGGTCTTGGGTGCAAGAAAGGATGTCATTTGTTATGTTATGGCGATCCACTTTTTCCTCTACGTCGTTGTATATGCTAATATTTTCTATATAATATTAATTAATCAAATAAATAAGATATGCTTTCATTATTAATAAAATTTTATTTGACAATTGATGCTTACATTACATAATAATAAAACATACCAACCCGATTTATAACAAAATTCCAATGGTTTTCTTTTCTTTTTTAAAATTAAAATAAAACAAATCAAAACAAATCAAAACGCTGATTGTAAACCCTCTTAAAAGACTAAGCAACGATTAAATTGTGTTTTTTTTATCGATTAACTTGTGTTTAATTAACACTAGTTGTAAATATCCCCAACAAACCAAAGTAACTTATGCTTAACGAAATCAACACAATACAAAGCTTCATTGGTGTATTTCTCCATAACGCCACTCACTAATAAAAAAAAACGTATAGCCACGTTTTTGTCACCAAGCATCGTAACTAAAAATTTATTTGCCATGAATAGGCCACGAAACTAATTTGTAGCAATTTCGTGACAAACTTGGCCACGAAATATCATGAACCCACGACGTGACCATATTTGTCATTGATATGTCAGGAAAATATTCGTGGCTAAATAGACACGAACAATTTCGTGGCTATTTCACTGTTATTCCACCGAAATATCCATCCCATCATATTGTACCACAGAATAGTAAGAAGACTTTATAGCCACGATATCATGCGTAGCTAACTCGTGACTAGATTACTGTCACAGAGTACACTCGTGGCCAATTTGTGACTAACCCACCAAATTATCGTTGCCACTAAAATCGGTCGTGACAAATTTGTGACTTCTCCGCCGAATTATCCATATGGAATCATAAGCAATTATGCATAGAAGTCATGGTGTAAAAGTCTTTAAAAACATGTGTAGAATATAAACATACTTTGATGACACAAATAAAAATATGCAGCTTGTTTATTTCATTTGGATTTTGGATCTTGGCGTGGATTAGCGAACTTTGAACTTAAATTTAAAAGAGACACACCCACTTTTCTGCCCCCTCTCAGTCTGTTATCCGATGCAGTTTTGTGAACTCATCCAAGGTAATCTCACAAGTTGCCCTCAGATAGTACATCCCCCTGTCTAGACATATAATAATGAAACAGAAAATAACAATGACACAGAAGTCAGACACTCAAGATTCCTAAGATTAATTTTAGTGATTTTTAGTAGAGTATTAGCTTGCTTTGCCCCATATCGTAGGACAAGCCTCTCTTTGGGAAGACATTGAGGAGTGTCAAACCATTATGGTTTATGATATCCAGATCAATTTTTTTGGTACTTCGCAACATCATCAGTTCCTGTGCAGTACATCGAACATTGACCATGTACAACGTCTTCGTAAAAATTCCAAGTTAATGACCAAGTATGAATGTGCACGTATCCGCGCTTTCCATATTAGTTCTGGCTCTGTCTCCCTTTAAGTTTGTATCCTCATTTTAATATTCTTCTGTTTACTCAATATCTTGGTTGATATGCTTACCAAATCATTATTTGAAGAACTTAAATTTTAGCAAATTTTAGTTGAATTTTTGACCAAGATATTTGGAGAAAAAGGAGTCTTTTAAAATTTTGAGATAGTTTTGACTTTTGACAAAGATATTTTAATGTATCTTTGTGGTTTTTTTTGTTTATCTAGTGTTTTTTAGGTTATTTTAGCAAATCTCTCTTACAAAATAAGATCATTTCTCCATTCTATAAAAAAAGGTTTTACAATAGCTAAAACAACATCATACACTATTATACAAAATATTTTTGAATTAATATTCTCAACAAATAAAAAAAATGGAGAAAAGATATATCAACGGAGTTTGCTTTCTAATTAGCTATTACATTGGGTACGTTTTTTAATTTCATGTATGATGTATGTGAATAAAACTAAAACTATCTACGTAACGTACATGCAAGTTTTATGTTTATAACGATAAGTTAGTTTGGTTTCGTAGCATGATGTGTATCGGAACTGTACAAAATGCTGAGGCAAAACTTGTATTATCTGAAGAAACTCCTCAAGTTGCGTTACACAATGGTGAAGCTTTCCAGCAGGTTGAGAAACGATTAGGGCTTGGGTGCAAGAAAGGATGTCATTTGTTATGTTATGGCGATCCACTTTTTCCTCTAAGTCGTTGTATATGCTAATATTTTCTATATAATATTAATTAATTGAATAAATAAGATATGCTTTCATTATTAATAAAATTTTATTTGACAATTGATGCTTACATTACATAATAATAAAACATACCAACCCGATTTATAACAAAATTCCAATGGTTTTCTTTTCTTTTTTAAAATCAAAATAAAACAAATCAAAACGCTGATTGTAAACCCTCTTAAAACACTAAGCAACGATTAAATTGTGTTTTTTTTAACGATTAACTTGTGTTTAATTAACATTAGTTGTAAATATCCCCATCAACCCAAAGTAACTTATGCTTAACGAAATCAACACAATACAAAGCTTCATTGGTGTATTTCTCCATAACGCCACTCACTAGTAAAAAAAAATGTATAGCCACGTTTTTGTCACCAAGCATCGTGACTAAAATGTTATTTCCACGAATAGGCCACAAAACTAATTTGTAGCAATTTCGTGACAAACTTGGCCACGAAATATCACGAACCCACAGCGTGACTATATTTGTCACGGAAAATATTTGTGGCTAAATAGACACGAACAATTTCGTGGCTATTTCGTGGTTATTCCACCGAAATATCCATCCCTAAGAAGATTCTATAGCCATGATATCATGCGTAGCTAACTCGTGCCTAGATTACTATCATGGAGTACATTCGTGGCCAATTTGTGACTAACCCACCGAATTATCGTTGCCTCTAAAATCGGTCGTGACAAATTCATGACTTCTCCACCGAATTATCCATATGGAATGATAAGCAATTATGCATAGAAGTCCTGGTGTAAAAGTCTTTAAACATGTGTAGAATATAACCATACTCTGATGACACAAATAAAAAGATGCAGCATGTTTATTTCATTTGGATTTTGGATCTTGACGTGGATTAGCGAACTTTGAACTTAAATTTAAAAGAGACACACCCATTTTTCTGCCCCCTATCAGTCTGTTACCCGATGCAGTTTTGTGAACCCATCCAAGGTAATCTCACAAGTTGCCCTCAGATAGTACATCCCCCTGTCTAGACATGTAATAATGAAACAGAAAATAACAATGACATAGAAGTCAGACACTCAAGATTCCTAAGATTAATTGTAGTGATATTTGTTAAAGTATTAGCTTGTTTTGCCCCATATCGTAGGACAAGTCTCTCTTTGCATAGACATTGAGGAGTGTCAAACCGTTATGGTTTATGAAATCCAGATCATTTTTTTTTGGTACTTCGCAATATCATCAGTTCCTGCGCAATACATCGAACATTGACCATGTACAACGTCCTCGTAAAAATTCCAAGTTAATGACCAAGTATGAACGTGCACGTATCCTCAGAATTCACGCTTTCCATATTAGGTATGGCTCTGTCTCCCTTTAAGTTTGTATCCTCATCTTAATATTCTTCTGTTTACTCAATATCTTGGTTGATATGCTTACCAAGATCATTATTTGAAGAAATCAAATTTTAGCAAATTTTAGTGGAATTTTTGACGAAGATATTTGGAGAAAAATGAGTCTTTTAAAATTTTGAGATAGTTTTGACTTTTGACCAAGATATTTTAATGTATCTTTGTGGTTTTTTTTGTTTATCTAGTATTTTTGAGGTTATTTTAGCAAATCTCTTTTACAAAATAAGATCATTTTTCCATTCTACAAAAAAAGGTTTCACAATAGCTAAAACAACATCAAAGACTATTATACAAAATATTTTTGAATTAATATTCTCAAAAAATAAAACAAAATGGAGAAAAGATATATCAATGGAGTTTGCTTTCTTTGTTTTCTAATTGGCTATTACATTGGGTACGTTTTTTTATTTCATTTATGATGTATGTGAATAAAACTAAAACTATCTACGTAACGTACATGCAAATTTTATGTTTATAACAATAAGTTAGTTTGGTTTCTTAGCATGATGTGTATCAGAACTGTACAAAATGCTGAGGCAAAACTTGTATTATCTGAAAAAACTCCTCAAGTTGCGTTACACCATGGTGAAGCTTTCCAGCAGGTTGAGAAACGATTAGGGCTTGGGTGCAAGAAAGGATGTCATTTGTTATGTTATGGCGATCCACTTTTTCCTCTAAGTCGTTGTATATGCTAATATTTTCTATATAATATTAATTAATTGAATAAATAAGATATGCTTTCATTATTAATAAAATTTTATTTGACAATTGATGCTTACATTACATAATAATAAAACATACCAACCCGATTTATAACAAAATTCCAATGGTTTTCTTTTCTTTTTTAAAATCAAAATAAAACAAATCAAAACGCTGATTGTAAACCCTCTTAAAACACTAAGCAACGATTAAATTGTGTTTTTTTTAACGATTAACTTGTGTTTAATTAACATTAGTTGTAAATATCCCCAACAAACCAAAGTAACTTATGCTTAACGAAATCAACACAATACAAAGCTTCATTGGTGTATTTCTCCATAACGCCACTCACTAGTAAAAAAAAAATGTATAGCCACGTTTTTGTCATCAAGCATCGTGACTAAAAATTTATTTCAACGAATAGGCCACGAAACTAATTTGTAGCAATTTCGTGACAAACTTGGCCACGAAATATCACGAACCCACAGCGTGACTATATTTGTCACGGAAAATATTTGTGGCTAAATAGACACGAACAATTTCATGGCTATTTCGTGGTTATTCCACCGAAATATCCATTCCATAATACTGTACCATGGAATAGTAAGAAGATTCTAAAGCCACGATATCATGCGTAGCTAACTCGTGCCTAGATTACTGTCACGGAGTACATTCGTGGCCAATTTGTGACTAACCCACCGAATTATCGTTGCCACTAAAATCGGTCGTGATAAATTCGTGACTTCTCCACCAAATTATCAAAAGTTTCATGTCTTATTATTTTCAAAATCGAGAGTGGATGGATCAATGTATTGATCCAGTCAGAAATTGTATTTCAGAAACATTTATGGCGGGGTTTGATGTTTTTATCGAATTTGCTTGTAATCAAGCATCTTATCGGGAAACCAAACACTTTTTTGTGTCCTTGTGCTCGGTGTAAGAATGCAAAGCAGCGTGATGCATGAACAGTCACTAGCATCTTTATCGGGTGGGGTTTAAAGGAAATTACTATATTTGGTTGAACCATGGAGAACATTATTATCATGTTGGGTAATCTTCGGGGGCAAGTCATTTTACCTTTGAAGAAGCAATGTTGCCGCTAAATGCTACAAATTTTCAAGCTCCAGGAAATACTTATGAGTATTTTCCATACGCAGATGTTAACATTGTACCAGAGGCAGCGTCTCCACATGTGTTGGAGAATACAATGGAAGCAACACATGAAAAGGCATATGTTGATAGTGTTTTTGAAGCTTTTGAAGGCGCTAAAGAGCCTCTTTACGATGGATGTCCGGAAGAAATTTCTCAGCTGTACCTGGCTTCCCGTATGTTGAAAGCAAAATCTGATTATAATATGGTGGAAGCATGAGTTGATGAACTATCACAAACAAGTGGATGGCTTAATGATCAAGACTACACAGTGCTCCAGACATTTATGTTGCTCAACTGTGATAAATTTGAGCCTTATGAACGGTATGAAATTTTTGTTACTTTAATTGCTCTTCAAGACGATACACACAATCAGTTTGTCGCACCAAGTACAATTGTTCGAATTGAATCACATGTGGTAGAAGATGAAGTTCATTATGATGTTTTACCTGTCTCTCCTCCTAATGACGAATACATAATTGAAGAAGAGTTAGAAGATTCATGTGATGACTCTGATTCAGATTCCGATTACGATACCGAATAAGTTTTCTTATATATTTTATATATGAATTATGTCTGACTATATTTTATAAGTTCTAATGTTTTTTATTATATAATTTCACATTATAATATGAGAAATACCCTAAAATAGCACTAAAACAAGTTTTATGGACAATTATAGCACACATTCCATAAATTTCCAAAAATAGCACTATTTAACACATTAAAATATTTAAAATCAATTTTTAGAATTTTGTTTTTTAGGTTTGGGTTCTCAATTTCACATTTAGGGTATAGTTTTGAGGGGTAGGGTTTAGTATTTTGAATTTTGGATTTAATTTTAAAAGATTAATTGGCGCTATTTTTGGAATTTTAGAAATGTAGTGCTAAGTTTGAAAAAAAAACTTAATTTTGTGCTATTTTTGAGAATCTCCCTTATAATATGTAATATCACATTGTAATATATCAATATATATATATGTACATATATTTTATATATATTTAATTTTTTAATCATAATAATTAATATTGCTAAATCATATAAAGTAATTTTGATAAGCCATAGAAATATGTAAAAGAACTATTGAAATGTATTATGAGTTCTTTTCTTTTTATATATAAAATTTCTATAAAGAATTAATTTATTACGTTTATTATAGTTTATTTTATCAGGAAATTAATGTTACTGTAACGCCCGCGAACCAAAACTCTGCGTTTTGGGGGTGGGTGTCGATCGACACTCATGGTGGTGTCGACCGACACCACTTATTCTGGTTCGACCAGATTGATTTAATTATTTTTTTGGATCGGTTTGGTTTAGGGAAAACCATCTAACCGAGTTATTTAAGAGAGAAAACGACCTAGGTCGTGTTTGTTTTGTCTCAAGCCGTTTTTGAGAAAAATACAGAGAGAAAAAGGAGAGAAACTGTTCTTGAGGTTTTAGAGAGAGTTTGGGAGATTTGAAGGTGTTTTTGGAGAGATCTTCCTGTGAGAGTGAAGATCCAAGGCTAGGAATGTGGTGGGAAGGTTTTTGTGGTGGTAGCTTCGTCTTTTGGGCTTAGATCTCTTTGCTGGCTAAGGTGAGTGCATGATCATGGCTTATCTAAGCTAAGATCTCTGTTTCTGTGATATTGTGTGTTGTTTGGTTGTTTGTTTTGGTTGTATGTTAGTTTTCGTAGCTCATGAGGCTTGGATTCGTTCCTGGGTTTGTGTGGGACGAAAAGGAGCAGTTTGGAGGCGAGATTCGGAGGTTCTGTTCGAAGGAAATCACTGCTCGACAGTGGTGTTGGTCGACACTAACGCGAGGACGGCTCGGGAACTTAGCGAGTGTCGGTCGACACCATGTGGAGGTGTCGGTCGACACCATTAGGGTTTCGGGGATGTCGAGCAGGTGTCGGTCGACACCCAAGTGGTGTTGGTCGACACCAGATGTCCAATGTCGGTCGACACCTTCTGGTATCGGTCGACACCCTTCTGACAGTAACCAGATTGTGTCGGATCACTTGTGTATGTTCCTGGTTTGTTTTATTGTTGTTGTTTGTGGCATGAGAGGTCTTATTGCTTGTGTGTATAGCCAAGTAGACGGGAGGATTGCCTCACTGAGTATTTATCAAATACTCATGCATCTCAATTTGTGTTTGTGGTGCAGGTAAAGGCAAAGTGTGATTGTGGAATCAAGGAAATGAAGAGGAAGATGTTCTAGGGACTCAATTGATTGTTGTCTGGCATTGCTAGGTTGCTAGAGTTGGGTCTTTAGAACTTGCTAGGTTGTTGGTTCCTTAGTTTCCTATTGTTGTTTGACATTGAAATGGTTAGGATTGGTTATTGGTTATTCTATTTTGGATTATTGGTTCTGTTGGTTGTTTAATTGTTTAATTGTTATTCCGCTGTTGTTTGTGATTGTGGTTAGGTGGCTAGTGGGTATGAGACCACTAGTCATAGTTATTTATTATTATTTATTATTATTTAAAATAAAAAACGGGTCAGGTCGTTTCAGTTACTAAGACATATAAAATTTAATTCATAAAATTGCTATTACAATTCATGTTTCTAAATCATAGAATTTTTATCACAATTCATTAAAATTAATTAATTTTTATACACCAATTTTTTTGGGTTTGGGCGGTTAAATAAAAATATTTTACACCATCCCACTAAATAATTTCCCACCAATTAGCTTCCCGCGACATGGGAACGGTTATGGAAGAGCTGGTTGCATCACGACAAGCACTTAATCTGATCATGCAGTCTCTTGGAATTAGACAACCCTCTGCTGCTGCTGCTGCTGCTCCTGCTAAAATTTCTGCTGCTGCTCATGCTCCAGCTTCTACAACAGCTGCTCCTACTCCAGATTCTACAACTCCTGCTTCACCTACATCTTCACACCAAGGCAACTTAGATGCTTGGTGTGCATCATTCGGTATTTAAGTTTCGGTCAATGATGGCTAAGTTTTTTTGTTGAACTTTCTAACAGGATAGACTTTTGTTTAGCAAGTCTTTTGGTAAAATGTAAGATAAGACTACTTAATGTGCTATTTAGCCATTCTTTTTGGTAATATGTAAACATCAAACTAATTTTGGTAATGTAAAATATGGTTATTTGAATTTCATGTTTTGTGATTTTGGCTTTTCATTACAGGTTTTTGGTTTTAGTAATTAATATTATTGTAGATTTTTGGCAAATAATCAGCCACAAAACAAATTATATTTGTAGCTTTGTTACAATAAGCCACCAACATAAATCATGGCTTAATAGCTAAGCTACTGACATGTTACGCTTTAAATCGTAGCTATATTTACACGAAATTATATGGTGATCAAGCGTGACTAATATAGTCACTAAGCACTGTGACAATTTCATAGCTATAGTATGCTAGGAATTAAAAGTGATTGTTTCTTAGCTAGAACTAGCCACGAATAAACGTGATCAATATGTAGCTAATTTAGCCACGAAGCGGTTGTGATGTTTACGTAGCTAAATTAGCCATGAAGCGATTGTGATGTTTACGTAGCTAAATTTAACCACTAATGGTGAGTGACAAATTCGTGACTCGAAAGCCACGAAAAAGCAAAGCCAACAATTTAGTTACGAAGCTCTATCTACGATTTTTTTAGTGACAATTCGTGACTTTTTAACCTTATAGCCACGAATGTTTAGGCTTAGCCACGAATGTTTAGGCTATACATGTTTTTTTTACTAGTGACTTCTTGTAAGCTGAGGTGTCATCAACCAAGAACCAGTCACAAATGCAAACCCTACCGTGAGTATCCGTGAAACCGTGGGACTCAACCGCCACCGCTGCATCACCGTAGTCTTCTTTTCACCGCCAATTTCGCCGCAATGCAAACGCCTTGTAACACGAAGAAGAGCGTAAGTTCTCCTGTAGGCATCTCACGAGTTAAATAAAAGAAGAACAAGTCGAGAACCAAACCGGAGACGATGAACGTTCCCAATATCCCCGGAAACAAAGCCCAACTAGAGCTCATCCTGCGTTCAGAAACTCGCCGCATTGGTGTGTAAACGGCTGGCAGGAGAATAGCCGGAACCATAATATTCCACCTACGACCCCAGAAGTCTTGTAAAGATGTGGCTAAGTATGGTTTGTTTGACTGTGGCTCGAGCTCACACCCAAGAGATATAGAGATCAAAACTTTGAGTGACGTAAAAATAATCCCAATCTCTAGATATAGATGTACAAAATAGAGACCCATCAGAAGAATGGGAAGCATATTTTGTTTGTAACCATACAAATGTAGTAGCACGCCAAATATAGCAACTTTAATGACGAAAACTAATTTGTGCAAATCAGTGTTAGGTTTACGGTTTTGTTGGGCTTTGATTGGAAAGCAAGTAAAGAAGAGGAACCCTAAGAGATTTGTTGGAACTGGGATTAGAGGACCTTTATCAAAGGAGAAGAGAATGAGTTTGAAATTTGCGAGCCATGTGAGGAAAAATGCTGTGAAGAAAGATAAATGAACAGAGGAGAAAAACAGAGGAAGAACAAGAAACAAAGCAACGATGGGTAAAACAGAGAGGAATCGAGGAATACGGATAAGTTGCAGAGGGTCTATTTTAGAAAAAGGAAGACTGGGGATAAGAACGTTGACAAACCGTGTGAAGATACACCTGGCCGTTGAATGAAGACTTCACACGTGAGAAGGGTTAGCTAAGCTTGGAGCAA
>NC_025685.1:18479692-18481230 GCF_000633955.1 Camelina sativa | reverse complement strand
AAAAAAAAAAAAAAAAAAAAAAAAAAAAAAACAAAAAACAAAATATCATCCCTTCTTTACACAACAAAAGGAGTCTATTCGACATTTTTGTCCCTTTCTATTTTTTCTCTTTCTTCCTTCAGAACGAACAAAAGAAACAGAGAGAGAGTGATGACGTTGTCACCGATAGCCGAAAGCCCGTCGACGGAAGAACAAGGGGACATGTTTGGTGATGTGTACGACAAGCTGGGCACCCTCAGCCTCCAAATCAAAGAAATCCAGGATGGGAAGCGGATCTCAGATCAGAAGCTTGACACCATGCTGGTGCGTTTCACCGCCTCCGATGACAGGATGCTTGAGATCCACAAAAAACTCGAGTTCTTGCTGTCTTCTTTTCCGGCGCCTGGAACAGTGAAGGAGCAGGGGTCAACAAGCTTTCTCGAAACACCTCCGTCTCAAGATTCTCGCATTCCGGATCCACCGCCGCCTTCCGTACCAGTTCGTCGGGAACTCGCTCCTGCCATGCGCGACAACTACGAGAGGGGTCCAAATCCGCGTGAGTCGTTGTTAAAAAATGTCGAGATGCCTTTATTTGACGGAACGGAAGCTTACAGCTGGATCGCTAGGGTTGAGCGTTTCTTTCGAATGGGTGGGTTTAACGATACCGACAGATTGGAGCTGGTCTCTGTCAGCCTCACCGGCGATGCCCTGAGCTGGTACAACTGGGAGACTAACCGTCTGCCTTTTCAATCTTGGCTACAGTTTAAGGCAAGGTTGTTTCTCCGATTTGGGAATCTCAAAAGCAGAGGACCAAGTTAGAGCCTTTTTTGCCTTAAGCAAACCGGTACAGTTGCTGAATACATCCATCAGTTCGAAGACCTTTCTTCTCAAGTCTCAGGCTTAGATGATAACAAGTTGGAGGGTATTTTCTTAAATGGGTTGTCTTTGGAGATGCAAGAGATCATCCACATGTGGAAACCACAGAGCTTACCTGAGATGGTTGGGGTAGCACGCGATATGGAATCAAGCCTCATCAGACGAGTGGTATTGCGGGAACTCCAGTCAGACAAAGGTCCACTTAAACATCACCAGGAGAGTCGCCAATCCAATTTTTCACACTCTGGAGGAGGAAATTCGAAACCTTTTGTCACCATTCAGCATAGTCAGCGTGAACCACCACCCGCGACCACCTCAAGACCTCGTAAGTATTTCACAGATGCAGAGTTGGACGAGAAATGGCGTCGGGGACTGTGTTTCAAGTGCGATGGCCGCTACTTTAAGGGTCACGTCTGTCCTAACAAAGAACTTCAGGTAATGGCTGTTATTCACGGTTATGAAATGGAGGTTTTAGAGGAAAACATGGTGGAACTTGAGGATACAGGGAACAACGAGGATCAACCTCAACTGATGTCACTATCCTATGCGTCATACATGGGTATCTCTTCCGAACATACCATGAAGATGCGTGGCACTCTTGGCAAACAACCTATCGTAGTTATGCTCGACAGTGGTGCTACTCACAATTTCATCACACCAGGCTTGGCAGCTAAACTTCGAGT
>NC_025685.1:18476085-18478723 GCF_000633955.1 Camelina sativa | reverse complement strand
GGCGTCGGGGACTGTGTTTCAAGTGCGATGGCCGCTACTTTAAGGGTCACGTCTGTCCTAACAAAGAACTTCAGGTAATGGCTGTTATTCACGGTTATGAAATGGAGGTTTTAGAGGAAAACATGGTGGAACTTGAGGATACAGGGAACAACGAGGATCAACCTCAACTGATGTCACTATCCTATGCGTCATACATGGGTATCTCTTCCGAACATACCATGAAGATGCGTGGCACTCTTGGCAAACAACCTATCGTAGTTATGCTCGACAGTGGTGCTACTCACAATTTCATCACACCAGGCTTGGCAGCTAAACTTCGAGTGGGAAATGAAAAGACGACGGGGCTACATATCATCCTAGGCACAGACATAACAGTGCGAGGCTCGGGAGTTTGTAGACAGGTCAGCTTCTCCGTCCAAGGGGTTGAGTTTAACGGTGATCTGGTTACTTTGGATCTGGCCAATGTGGACATTATTCTGGGCATGGCTTGGCACAGAACCTTGGGTGACTGTGATGTCAACTGGGATAAACAGACAATCTCCTTCTGGCATAGAGGTCGTCGTGAAACGTTGTGTGGTGAACTGGATCTTCATGTCTCCAAGATGTCTCTCAAGACTTTCTCGCCTACTGCTGTACCTTCCTTCAGTAAACCCTCCGCAGTGCTCTCACCTCTGCCTGAACCTCTGTCCACAGTCCTAGATACGTTTGCAGATGTTTTTGCTTCACCAACTACGTTGCCACCAATTCGAGGTAGGGAACACTCAATCAAGTTACTTCCTCACTCGGGAACCATCAGTGTCCGGCCATACCGTTATCCTCATGCACACAAGGAGGCCATGGGAGAGTTAGTTCACGAAATGCTACAGGCGGGTATCATTAGACCAAGTAAGAGCCCTTTTTCTAGCCCTGTTTTGCTGGTTAAGAAGAAAGACAATTCCTGGCGTTTCTGCGTCGACTACAGAGCTCTTAACAGAGCTACCATTGCGGATAAGTTCCCCATCCCTTTGATTGACGAGCTTCTGGACGAGTTGTGTGGAGCTCAAATATTTTCGAAGCTGGACCTCAGGTCAGGGTACCATCAAATCCGAATGAAAGAAGAGGACGTTGAGAAGACCGCTTTCCGCACTCATGATGGACATTTTGAGTTCCTTGTGATGCCTTTTGGCCTCACCAATGCTCCGGCAACCTTCCAGGCCCTCATGAATGAAGTTTTCAGGCCCTTTCTTCGCAAGTTTGTCCTAGTCTTTTTCGATGATATTCTCATCTACAGCACGACTCTGGACGAGCACATCGCCCACCTCACCACGGTTTTTCAAGTGTTCTCTGACCAACAATTGTTTGCCAATCGCAAGAAGTGCCTCTTCGGTCAGGATCAGGTGGATTACCTGGGACACATAATTTCGGCTCAAGGGGTTGCCACTGATCCAACTAAGACTGCGGCAATGCAAACTTGGCCTACTCCAAAGTCCGTTAAGGAGTTGCGCGGATTCTTAGGTCTCACAGGTTATTACAGACGTTTTGTCAAGGGTTACGGAGTGTTGGCTAAACCTCTCACTGATTTGTTGCGCAAAGATCAGTTCATTTGGTCTCCTCAAGCTACCACTGCCTTTGAAACTCTGAAAGCTGTTATGACGTCTGTTCCAGTTCTTGCTCTGCCCGATTTCACTAAAGTGTTCGTGGTGGAATCTGACGCCTCCGGGTTTGGCCTCGGGGCAGTACTCATGCAAGACCGCAGGCCTATTGCGTTTTTCAGCCATGGTCTAACTCCAAGGGAACAACTTAAACCCATCTATGAACGCGAACTCATGGCCATAGTGTTGGCTGTTCAAAAGTGGCGTCACTATCTCCTGGGCAGAACATTCATGGTGCACACAGACCAGAAAAGTCTCAAGTTCTTGCTTGAGCAACGGGAAGTTTCTCTGGAATACCAGAAATGGTTGAGCAAGCTGCTGGGCTACTCTTTTGACATTGTCTACAAACCAGGCATCGATAACAAGGCAGCGGATGGACTCTCCCGCATCCCTCCTCAAACTTTCCCTCAGCTCTCGTCGTCGATCCTGGCGATCACAACCCCATCAGTTATTCAGCTTCAGGACATTTTTAAAGTGAACGAAACGAATGCTCAGCTTCAGGACACCATCTCAGCCATCAACACTGGTTCACTGACCACTCCGGGTTATACAATAAGAGATAACAAGCTCTGGTACAAGAATAGGTTAGTCATACGAAAGGACTCTCGGTTCATCCCACTCATTCTGTCTGAGTACCACGATGGTAAACTTGGAGGACACTCTGGGGTTCTGAAAACATTGAAACGCATCAACCAATCCTTCCATTGGCCAGGGTTGGTGAAAGATGTTCAGCGTCTGGTGGCTGAATGTCAAGTTTGTCAGACTCATAAGTCGTCCACCCTGTATCCTACAGGATTGTTACAGCCATTGCCCGTTCCAAATCAAATATGGGAGGATCTGACAATGGACTTCATCGAAGGTCTTCCTCTCTCGAATGGTATCAATGTTATATTGGTGGTGGTGGATAGACTTAGCAAGTTTGCCCATTTCATTGGTCTCAAACATCCGTTCACAGCCGCGGATGTCGCGCAAAAATTCGTTGCAGAGGTTATTCGTCTCCACGGGTA
>NC_025685.1:18420927-18475342 GCF_000633955.1 Camelina sativa | reverse complement strand
TGAAACGCATCCAACAATCCTTCCATTGGCCAGGGTTGGTGAAAGATGTTCAGCGTCTGGTGGCTGAATGTCAAGTTTGTCAGACTCATAAGTCGTCTACCCTGTCTCCTGCAGGATTGTTACAGCCATTGCCCGTTCCAAATCAAATATGGGAGGATCTAACAATGGACTTCATCGAAGGTCTTCCTCTCTCGAATGGTATCAATGTTATATTGGTGGTGGTGGATAGACTTAGCAAGTTTGCCCATTTCATTGGTCTCAAACATCCGTTCACAGCCGCGGATGTCGCGCAAAAATTCGTTGCAGAGGTTATTCGTCTCCACGGGTATCCTGTGTCTATTATCTCTGACCGGGACAGGATCTTTCTCAGCAAGTTTTGGACAGAATGCTTCAAACTGGCAGGTACTAAACTCAAATACAGCACCGCGTTCCATCCTGAAACAGATGGTCAATCAGAGGTCCTCAATCGTTGTTTGGAAGCTTACCTTCGTTGCTTGGCTTCTTCCAACCCACGGACATGGCAACGTTTCCTTTCTTGGGCAGAACTGTGGTACAACACATCGTTTCACACATCATTGAAGACCACGCCCTTCCAAGTAGTCTATGGCAGAGCTCCACCTTCTCTCCTGCAGTATGAGGAGCGTTCTACAACCAATGTTGATCTGGAAAGGTTACTCCGGGAACGGGATTTGATGCTGCGTCAAATCAAGGATCACTTGTTACAGGCACAACAGGCTATGAAGAACAACGCAGATAAGCATCGCCGTGAAGTGGTTTTTAAAGAGGGTGATATGGTTTTCTTGAAGTTGCGGCCGTATAGACAGCAATCAGTTACGACGAGAGTATGCCAGAAACTCGCGGCTAAGTTCTTTGGTCCCTATGAGGTTTTAGAACGCATTGGTAAAGTTGCTTACCGTTTACAACTTCCTGACGGGGCCAAGATCCACCCAGTTTTTCACGTGTCTCAACTGAAACCAGCCCTTGGGCATGGCGTTGAAGTCACTCCTTTACCTGATCTCTTTGCTCAGAACGAGGATTTCAGTATCGAGCCAGCAGAGCTGCTAGACACTCGCTACAATGCTGAAGGGTATTTGGAGGGTCTGATTCAGTGGCATGGTCTTCCCGCCCATGAAAACACCTGGGTTACATTAGCGATCTGGTGACACAGTTTCCTTTATTCAAGCTTGGGGACAAGCTTCGTTTCGAGGGAGGGGGTATTGATAAGCTGCAGAGGGTCTATTTTAGAAAAAGGAAGACTGGGGATAAGAACGTTGACAAACCGTGTGAAGATACACCTGGCCGTTGAATGAAGACTTCACACGTGAGAAGGGTTAGCTAAGCTTGGAGCAAAAGCAATTCCAAGTATAAATAAAGTTTAGAGGCAGCAGTTTTGGGGCATGATGATTATGATGAGAGTATAGCCGACATGAGGCTAAGTGGTGAGAGAGGAATCTGAGGGATGTGAGCGAGGATTACGATCTCTACTTTCATTATCTTTGTCTTTGTAATCTTCTTTCTAAGGGTTTTTGAGAGTTTTCTTGTAATCTGAGAGCAATACTCTATCTTTGGAATTAATATTCAAGTACTATTCAGATTAAAGCTTTGATTCCCTTAGTTTCACTGTTCAAAGCTTAACAAATACCAGATTTGATTTTGGGTGGTAAATAGTAACAATAAGTTATGGAGATGATTGCAATAACCAATACCTTGATCAAGCTCTTAAGTTCTTCCTCCATTACTTAGATCTTTGTGTTTTGTTGTTGAGTTTTTTTGGCAATCACCAAAAGTTGTGACTTGACAGATCTTTTAATGGGAAATTTAAGTTAAATGTTTGCAGATACGGCATCGATTACATAGTGGGTGAAAATTAACAGCATTAAGTTCGACTACTTTTGTTGTTAGTCTTGAGTTAACATGGTTATAAAATCCTCAACCATACAAAAAAAAAAGTAATGAGAAATGTTTATAGGAAATGAGGATTAGAAGAATGATTGGTAACTCTGGTTTAGTAAAGTTGGATTAAGGTATGTGCAACTTCACTTAGTTAAAGTTTGTGGTAAGTATGATTTATTAGACCGTGGCACAGTTTAGTGAGAATAATACCAATACCAAATCTGGCAATATTTAGTGACAAAAGAAGGTGTAAGACGCATCTTAAGAATTCTCAAACCAGACGAGATGGCAATATGGCATAGTTTCTGTTTTCATTTGTTAATAACGAGATGTCATAGATAAAATAACAACACAAACGCAATCTATTGTACAAAAAAGATAGTTATATACTCATATCACACAAGTTTGGCGGATAAACAGCTTTATCGCACATCATCATAAAAACTCATTTATATTTATTCAATCAATTATATCACACAAGTTTGGCGGATAAAAAGTTTAATGACCATGGCTTATCTGATAGATTAGACATCTGTTTAATGTGTTTCTTTGAATGGTGATTGATTCCCTTGTGTGTTTGTGTGATTTCGTGGTTGTTTATGGCTTGGTTTGGCTACTATGAGTGGCATGGACGAGTTTGTGGCTTGTGGAGACTATGACTGTCGACGGAAATTGATGCTAGGACACCAAGTCGTGTGATATGATTCTTCCAAGGAATCGGCACCTTCAAGTTGGTAGATAGAGACACCTTGATTCTAAGGATAATGAAGCCTCAAGAATAAGGATGGTGGAACGAATGGTCGCACAAGATTTGCGGAAAGACTCTTGATATACCGATTTGATCTCTCAGCCTCGCACCAAATAGATCGGATCTCTCAGCATCGCACCAAGAAGATCGGTTTTGTTGACTGTTGGAATCACACCGAGCAGTTGGTTTTGATTGTTGGAATCACACCAAGCAATCAGTTTTGTTCACAAAGAACATAAGAGAATCACTCTCACAAAGAAAAGATTTTGATAAGTTAGTTGATTATTTCATTCCTCTAACATGAGTTTATAAAGGAAAAGAAACTTGGTAACAAAGTCAAATATTAAATATTTTTGAAACTAAAAGACAATAAAGATAGATGGTTGAATGAAGACCCAATTCTTAGTGTTTCCCTTCCCAAGGTGAAGAGAATCACTCTATTTTGATCACTCCTCTTTGACCACAAATAAAGTGATTATTTTGGGCTTTCTTGAACTTAAATTAGGCTCAAAGTAGCATATACGTGATAGACATAAACTCCAATAGACTTTCATATGCTCTCATTGCCCATAATCTCTTGAATTAGCCCATTTAAGTGCCTCCTTGATATTATATATGACTCCTTGATCCAATTTTCTGATGAGAAATAACATGGGCTGTATCATTTCTTCACCTATAGCTTAGTAAAAACAACTCCTTGTTGCCATACATAGTTCTGGAAACTTCTAAACCAATTGGACCTAAAACTCTTCAAATGTAGAACTAGATTGACCTCCTTTGGAAAATGAAGAGTATCCTTGTATTTCGTTAGCCAAATCTTCTCTTTCTGAATTTTTTGGAAACATAACATATCCATTAACATCCTCGATGTGTTTTCGTGTCAAAATTGTCTCTGAGTTGGTCTGTGAAACACAATCTTTGGATGAGATGCGAAACAGGGACTATGACAGATCCATTGACTTGAAATATCCATATCTTTCAAGTATGAACTAATTAGAATGAGATTCCAATTTTCAATGGTTCTAGGATGGATCTAGATTTCAGAACAGTTTGGTTCATTGCTTGAATCCTTTTTTCTTGGTCGGAATCCTCCGTTTAATGCTCGTAGGTATAAATCGCGTAGCCATGAGTTTACATGATTTGTAAAATGAATAACTCCTTCATCCGAACTCTGATTAGACTGATTCCACTTCGAGATATGCTCTAGATTGGGTAACAATGTATCCCAAATGGTTGTTTGGTTGGAAGAATTGATCTTCAACTTCGTTCGTGTTGAACAAGACTCAAGGATCTTCTTGGATATTATCATGATCATATCATCGTGTGGTTTCACGATGGACTGATGAGGGTGTCGGTCGACACTAGTGTTCAGCAGACTGCGGATGTGTCTTTTTTGCTTACGTGGTTTGGTTGTTCTTTTTGAATTACTTATGCTTGTATTTTCGCTTATGTATAACCTAGTGGATGAGATGATTGCCTCACTAAATATTTGTGATAATATTTATGCATTTTAATTGTTGTTTGTAGTATTGGTATCTCAATTGTTGTTTGTAGTATTGGTATGTGTGGACATCGAATCATGGCAATAAGGAGGAGGATGATCTAGAATTTCAGTTATGTGTTGTTGGTCTTGGTATATATTATTAATGTTGGAATCTTTAATAGAAGTATAGAAGTATGCTAGGTTGTTGGATAGAATGTTCCCTTCCTCCGGTGGCGTTTTTGTTCCAGCGAGCTTTTCCCTAAGATGACTATCTCCCCTTTGTTGATTTCGACCTCCTCTCTTCCTATTCCAATGTGTTCGGTTCCTTTCCTCAGCCTGAGGCCTCCTGCAGCCCCGCCACCAGAGCCTCCGTCTCCGCCGACCCCACCAAAACCACCGGACCACCAGACCCTCCTCCTCAGGTTTGCTTGCTCTCCGACTAATCTCTCTCTCAGCCGTCGTCGCTAGCCTCTTTTTCGTCTAAACCTATCCCCTATTTGCTCCGGCGACTCTCCACACCGTCGCTCTTCCTCTCCACACCATCACTCTTCCTCTCCACACCATCACTCTTCCTCTCCTCACCGCCGCTCTCCTCTCTTCACTGCTACTTCCTCAGATTTTTGTTCTGAAATCTTTGGTAGTGCTTGTGTCGAATCCTCATCTCCCATCTTTTGTGTCAACGGCCAGTGGCTCTCATGGCGTTTCCTTACGATGGCTTACTGCCGTGTGCAGTTCATGTTGTCAGTTCCGAAGTGAGCTCGTCTCATCAAGGTTTGCTTCTGACTTCTTGCTCCTATGCCTTCCATTTACTAAACTTAGTTGGCTTTCTAAATCTGAGATAGAGAAAGACTTAACTAGTTGTGTTGAATGGGATGGTGAGCCCTGTGACCCTTGTTGGAAAGTTGTCTTTGAGTTTGGTTTGCTCTTGGACTGCAATTTGACTCTCCTGGATCACCTCAATGATGACTCCATTTTACCTTGTATTGAGGTCTCTATTAGATTTGTTCTAATATTGTTTGTTACTAAGGGCTTTGTCCCGACCTTTAACATCGACATCTTTGTTTATGTCGATGTAATTTGGGAAGATTAGTCTCTGCTTAGAGCTAGTCTTCCTCATCTTGGCACCAATGACCTCTTTCTCTTCCCAAATGTCCCTCTTGCGAGTGGTTTGGATGATTAAGCTTCACTGGTTTTGCAAGGATCTTCCTCCCGGTTGTTAGCTTCCTCTGCTTTTAGTTGCGGAGCTTGTAACCCTTCGGGTTGCTCTGGATACAGTCTCTCATGGAGTCGTTGGGACTGTTATGTTTCGATCTCGCGTATCTTCCTTTATAAAACTGAATCTTGCATTTATCCCTGGTTTCTTTTCTTTTGGAGTTTTTGTAGGCACTTCTTAGTGCTTTGTTTCTTTGTATTTCCATTCTATTTGGACTGTAACTCCTCCTCTTTTGAGTGAGTTTGAGGCTTCATTTCAATGAATATTATTAGTTTGACCAAAAAAAAATGTATAGCTTTAAAAAACTGAAAACTCCGTATAAAATTTTTGATTTGTAATTCTAAAGAGTTATTATTTCCAATTAAAAATCCAGTGTTGGGGTGCATGTTAATTGAAGTTTTATATTAGAAAGAAAAGTAATAATTTTTCTCTCAAATTCATATCTAATTGAAATAAAAATAAGCTTTTCTAAAGAATTTTAGTAACTTTACGATGATTCAAGTCAATAAAAAAAAAATCAAACAAAAATGATAGAACTATCATAATTTTAAATTTTAATCATAAATTTAATTGGTCAATGGGCACGTGGGATAATTTCACATGAATATATAATTTATTTCTCAATTAATATAAATCAAGCATAATACAATCACACGTTTTTATTTTGTGAGCTGTGTCGCAATATTTTTGTCTTACTCCTAGATGAGCTTCAAACGTAAAAAAGATCAGTCCACTGAAATAGACTTAATTTTTTTCTGCTTCTTTCCTGGACTCCTCACAACGCTGAAAATCAGAAGATTTTTTTTTTTTTTTTTTTCAAATTTCCCCACGTTCATTTTGATGTTCAAAGCTTATAATTGCATTTATATAACAACATTACGTTTTAACTTTTAATCTCAGAATACAGAATCTCTTGATATATGGTCAATTTAATCTCAAAAGATTTTTATTTCAAATTTCATATATCAAAAACTGACGTTATTTACGATTTGATGACTACATTGATTATACAAAATATCATTTAATCACTCAAAGTGTAGCTATTTGACTTTCTTGTTATTCTTCACTCTCTAATTATTCCTTTTTTTCGAAAGTCTCTCACAAGTCACAACCTCTCACTTGACTCGTGTCTAACGAAGCGTCTTTGATATTGTTGTAAACGTAAGTTTTCTCCACCGTCTCTATCTCCTCTTAGGAGAATGCAATGAAAAGTTTGATAAAGAAGGTATATTTGTATATACAATATTTTCACTAAATGTTAACCGAAGAACCGTTTATTGATTGAGTTGTTCACTTTGAATAAAGGAATAAAAGTTACGTCCATGGCAAATGGTGGTGGTGGCAGTGGCGACAACGGTAGTGGTGGAAATAAGGGAGCAGGAAATCGGACCGAGGAGTTGCAACCCCATCCGGTAAAAGAACAACTCCCAGAAATTCAATACTGCGTCAACAGTCCTCCTCCTTGGTGTATGTTTTGTTTTATTTGAATTTTGGTTATTATTTTACTTTTTATTTCTATTTTATATTCTAATTTGGATGTGTAAATGTAATACATTTAGTGTTTCCAGTTGAAGCGGTAGTGTTGGGTTTCCAGCATTATATGTTGATTCTTGGCATCACAGTTCTCATTCCAAGTCTATTAGTTCCACTCATGGGTGGTGGTGATGTAAGTGCATGATTTTCAAATAATTTTTTGATATTGGATTTTTTTTTAGCAAATTTAAAAATTATAACACATCTTTTCAACAATTATTAAAAAAATTACTAAATCTTTGTTATGTCAGTTCCTCTTGTCTTCCGACAAACCATGTTGTTAGGACTAGTGTTTTGTCCAAGAGGTCGAGAAATCTCTGGGTTTTTTATTCCTGGTTAGATTTAGACGTTAATGAATTGAATTCCCAGATTCCAATACCTTAGTGAGTTTTCAAATAATTTTGTAGATTTGATTTTGACAAAATTTGCAAATTTATGAACACACTATACAAAATTATTGAAAAAATCACACAAATGAAATTATCTGTTTTTCTAGATTTTAATTTTATCATAATGATTCTCAAAAATGTATTTTAGTATTTCACTCTTTTTTTTAAGAGTTGATAGTTAATTACCGATTTTTTTTTTGTCATACTCTTTCTTCAAGACAAACAAAAATCACGAGTTAAAACCGTGTGAAAGTTTATTGTTTTATTAACTTATCATAAATGTATGATTTTTCAATATTTCTGTTGTATATCGATGTAATCTTTTAGTGTGTGATTTCAATATTCCCGTCTCAAACTATTTTTTGACCCTAGGCAAAATAAATTTGCAGGTCTTTTGTACACAAAAAAAAAGTTTTGATTTTTTTGGACCCTTTTTCTTTAAGAGGTTGAGTTAAAAAAAATTTGGACCCTAGTTTTTTGCCTACCTTGCCACCCCCTAGAGACGGGCATGTCTTTCAAAATTATCGTTATTAAAAACACGAATAATATAAATTTCAAAATCTAGATATTTTAGTAAAGACAAGTGATTTTAAATCATTAAAAAGAAAATTTCTGTATATATTTTCAAGTTTCTATACATTTTGAACAAACAAATTTTCTATATATTTTTTTTGACATTTTCCAGGCAGAAAAGGCTAAAGTAATACAAACATTACTTTTTGTCTCTGGACTAACAACATTGTTCCAGACCTTTTTTGGAAGTCGATTGCCTGTGATAGCTGCAGCTTCTTATGCATATATCATACCAATTACTTCCATCATTTCTTCCACGAGGTTCACTTACTACACTGATCCTTTTGAAGTAAGTCTTAACACTAATATTATCATTAATTAATTTTACATTGTATGTTGTACTAATAAAAAAAAATTTGACAATAAAATAAATCAGAGATTTGTTAGAACGATGAGAAGCATACAAGGGGCTCTGATTATCACTGGATGTTTCCAAGTAGTTGTTTGTTTTCTAGGCATATGGAGAAATATTGTCAGGTAAATTTCATAACCTTATTTTGCATTACCAGGATTATGACTCTACCATTAAACTCGAATGTATTTTTGGTTTGTTCATTAGATTTCTAAGCCCACTCTCCATTGCTCCTTTGGCCGCATTTACCGGACTGGGACTCTACCATATCGGCTTCCCATTGGTATGTGTATATATATTATTATTAGCCATCTAAAGTGGTAATATTTATGTTATTGAATAGTTATACATTGTAATATATGTAAATTTTATGATGGAAAATTCTTTCGTTTTACAGTTAGCTAGATGTGTTGAAATAGGACTTCCTGGGTTGATCCTATTTGTTTTTATCACTCAGGTAAATGTCTAAGCCTTTTTCTTGTTATAAATCCATGCATACATAAACTAGTGTATACATTTTATAGATCATCTTAAAGAAGTAGTTTCCAGACGCGAGTTGAGTATATGGGTTGTGTTTACATTTTACGAGTGAATTTTCCTAAAACAATTAACTCTTTTTATTATTACAAAATTTATCGTTGCTAAGAATTTTGTTTTTGGCTTTGGCATTTACAATTAATAGATACTGTGTTCTATTTTTTTTTTTTTGGTGCAGTACTTACCGCGTTGTATGAAGATGAAGAAAGGGGTTATGCTTTGGGATGGAAGCAGATGTGACCGCTAGGGGATGATGTTATGTATTCCTGTGGTATGGTTGTTTGCTCAACTACTTACATCGAGTGGTGTCTATGACCACAAACCTCACACTACTCAAACCAGTTGTCGTACAGATCGTACTGGTCTCATAACCAACACTCCTTGGTCAGTTGTACTATTTAAATTATAGTTTTTAGCTATTTTCCTATTTTGTTATCTAAATTTTATTTTTATGTTGATTTTTTTTTTTTAAATCTTTATGTTAACAATAGGATATACATACCATATCCGTTTCAATGGGGAAGCCCAACTTTCAACCTAACTGATTCGTTTGCGATGATGGCTGCGTCTTTGGTCACTCTATTTGAGGTCAAACTTTCTTCTTATATCTGAAATTGATATTAAATATCAAGGAAAATAATATATAATCCAACTTATATGTTTAAAATTAAGGAGTGATAAGTTTTATTCTAGTATTGTAGTCGACAGGTTTGTTCTACGCATCCGCAAGATATGGAAGTGCGACACCGATCCCACCATCAGTTGTTAGCCGTGGTACTGGCTGGCTGGTTAGTCTAGCATCAATTTAATCAAGTCACTTTTTAGTAAACATACTTTTTTTACCCTTTATTAACTATATATTTAATCATCTCCTGAACAATTTTGAATAAATATTTTGTAGGGAGTTGGAGTATTACTCAATGGCATGCTTGGAGGCATCACAGGGATCACAACATCATCGTAACCAAATTCATCCCTAACTTACATTTGTTCTTCTTATCATTATTATTATTTTTTTTTCATTTTTTTTTGTTCTAGTATGTATGGGTTATTGAGTGTAACTTCATGTCCATAGAAAATGTTGGACTTTTGGCGATGACTAAGATTGGGAGTCGCAGAGTGATACAAATATCAGCTACCTTCATGCTTTTTTTCTCCATCTTTGGTAATTTTTGCTATAACCAAAATTTGCATATTATAATTTATAATAAACTAATATGACCTTTTTGCATATTTTTTACTGGTTTTGTAACTTATTTATTTTGATCAAAATGCAGGAAAGTTTGGAGCTTTTTTCGCGTCCATACCATTACCAATCATGGCATCTCTTTACTGCATCGTCTTGTGTTTTGTGTGTATGTCTTTTCATCACATCACACTTGTAGTTTTTATCATGTTTCAGATTCCTTTTTTTAATTCATATATGCTGTTATTTATTACTAAAAAAAAAAAAAAAAAATTCAATTGATTGCAGGTTCTGCGGGACTTAGCTTTCTACAATTCTGCAACCTCAATAGCTTCAATACCAAATTCATTTTGGGATTTTCTTTTTTCATGGCTATTTCAGTCCCTCAATATTTCAGAGAATATTACAATGGAGGTTGGCGGTCTGACCATCGCTCGAATTGGGTAAGTACATCATCTTCTTATAAAATTTAAGACACATTTTTAAACTCACAAATGCTTTCTTTGTAACTTTATCACAATGGGAATTTTTTTTATGTGAATACAAAACAGTTGGAAGATGTGATAAGAGTGATATTCATGTCGCATATAACAGTTGCAGCAATTATAGCGATAGTACTTGACTGCACATTGTCTCGTGAGACTGATGAAGCCAAGAAAGATTGCGGGTTGAAGTGGTGGGAAAAGTACCGACTATACAATCTGGATGTGCGAAACGATGAGTTTTATGGTCTGCCTTGCAGCCTCAACAAATTCTTCCCTTCTCATTAAAACTTTCACAAAATATTTTCTTCTATGCTTTTGCCTTTTTGAATGTTTTCTTTCTTCTTTTTTTTTTTTTCAACTCTTTCTTCTTTCTTTATTACTTAGAACTTTAGAGTGTGTTATATTCAATTTTTTTTCTGAACTTTACTAGTTTGTTCGATTATTACTAAATTTTTTTTAGTAATGATCATTATTAGCTTACAACACAAGCTAAGTAATGATCATTTAAAACTGAAGCAACCATTGAATGAGTTCTTCTATAATGAGAGAATGGGAGCTACAAGAAGATGCGATGGATGTGAGAGAAAGTAAACAATAGGCTTTACTAAGTCTATGGTAGTCGTCTTAAAAGGATAGTTCATGCCATAGGCTTTTATTATTAAAAAAAAACAATGAAGACTAAAAGTACTTTAAATCAAAGTTCACTATCTCGATAACAAGCATCATACAATCACTCGTTCTTTATTTTGTGAGCTGTGTCGCAATTTTTTGGTCTTCCCAAACCTCAGGACCAGTTGTATCATAGTGAACGTACACCAATGTTCCAACCATCATATATTCATGTGATATGCAATTTATATATATATATATATATATAAATATTTATATTTATTTATATATATATATATATAATCATTATACTTCTAATTTTCTGTAACTCTAAAGAACCTGAGTTGTTGGGGTTTGCTGGATTGTTAAACAGTTGCAACATAAAAGTAATGGGAGTGGTCTCACGGATTTGATTAGCTTTCTTAACAGCTCCACCCATTCCTTTGGTTGGATCAGTAAGGATAAGCTCTGCAGTCTGCACTAAAGGATCTCATCGTCACTCTCCTTTCCAAGCTTGTGTAAGAAGGCATTGTTATTATAATCTTGTATCCTTTCATTGCAGCCATGAAAGCCAAACTTATTCCATGTTTCCTGAAGTTGGCTCTATCAATGTTGTATGAGAATCCCTGTGATGCCAATATCAAAAAACACCAGACTACTCAAACCAGTTGTCGTACAGATCGTACTGGTCTCATAACCAACACTCCTTGGTCAGTTCATCTATTTAAATTGTAGTTTTTGGTGACTTCCCTACTTTGTTATTCAAATTTTTATCTTTATGTTTTTTAATTTTTTTTTATCTTTATGTTAATAATAGGATATACATACCATATCCGTTTCAATGGGGAAGCCCAACTTTCAACGTAACTGATTCGTTTGCGATGATGGCTGCGTCTGCGGTCACTCTGTTTTACAATGAATGTCATTTTAGAATTTATTTTTTTGTTTCACAAAAAGTGTAATTTTATATTTCGGATGCATTATTTGATATTTTAATAAATATTTTATATTAGATTTCCTAATTTTACCTTTAATCTACGATTAAATTAACTCATTAAATATTTATTAAATAATGACATTTATGTATATTTTAATGTTTTCTTAATTTGTGTGAAATATATCAAAATGACACTTTTTGTAAAACAGAAAGAGTATGAAATTGATATTAAATACCAAGAAAAATAATATATAATCAGCTTATATGTTCAAAATTATGGAGTGATAAGTTTTATACTAGTATTGTAGTCGACTGGTTTGTTCTACGCATCCGCAAGATACGGAAGCGCGACACTGATCCCACCATGAGTTGTTAGCCGTGGTACTTGCTGGCTGGTTAGTCTAGCATCAATTTAATCAAGTCACTTTTTAGTAAACATACTTTTTTTACTATTTATTAACTATACTAGATTAGACCCGCGCCATGCCGCAGGATATTTTTAATACATTTTAAATATATTTGATGTTAAATATATGATTTTTAATTTTATGAAATTATATTAATCATAAAAATTATGATTTACACAATGAAAAATATAGAAATGTATTGAAAAAAAACTGCAATGGTTTGTAACTTCATAGTATTTGTTATGCGTTTACATTTTAAGTCGGATAAATTTAATTGTATAATTGGCTTAACGAAAATTCAAACACTGTAATCATCACCGTAGAAGAAATCACATCTACATTCGTAGTAAATGCATGCAATAAGATAGACATATGATAATTTTTGTTTGATAATATGTAAAGTTTATGTATGTTGCTCCAAAAATCCAATAACTAATGTTTATCCTCCACACAGGCTTGAGAGATTAACGTAGCTCATTCTTAGAATGAACTGTAAATTAAGCAATTGTATGGTTTTTTTCTTTCTTTTTGGTCGAGAAGCAATTGTATGGTTTGTTCTCAAATTTAGAATATCAAAGCGTTGACAAAAATAAACAAAAGAAATGAATAACTTAACTAATCATAACTTGTTAATATCACAAATGAATATTATTAACTAATGATAAACATGATGTGGAACATAGAAGGATTTTTACTGAACATGAAATGCTTAACTGTATTATTTAAATTTAACTGGCTATCTATTTTAAGATTTTATAAGTTATAAAGGAAATGATAAATGTTAAATGGTATTTGTTTTTAGATTTTACTTGTTGATTAACTTGTTAAATGAGTCATTAGCATGCAGGCTTTGATAACATTGACTTTGTTTGCATTTTTTATTGAATAAGTGACTTCTTGTGAGTTACATGTTTTTTTAAAATCTATTTTAGCAACTTCGATGTATTTTAGTGATTGTGCTACATACTATTGGTAGATGAGCTAAAACAAATTGTGTAGGTAATGTAATAATGTAAAAAAACATAATTGCGATTAAGAAAAAATTTCTTTGTTTTCCATGTACAGTTGTCTTTGCGATTAAGAATACTGCAATTGAAACAGAGGTTTTGATGTTAATCAAAACCGTTAGTGGTGCCATTACGAAGATCAATCTTGTACCACTAACAAGCCTGCAACAAAAAAACTTAAGCATACACAGGGCTATAAGGTCATGTCCAACGGTGGTGCTAAAAAAAGTGTTAAGGATTGTATTGATTAAAACAGTTTATTTTTAATTATATCAGCTAAAATTTTGTTGTGATCGTAGCTTAATTTAGCTTTTTTTTTTGATCAAGTGTCTGTGATTGTTTTTTTTCCTTCTTCGCTTCCTTCTGTTCTCTCTCCACTTCTCCAAGCTGATCAATCTTTGTCCATCGTCATCACCAATTCCTGCTCCGACGATCACTCAAAAACTTCGGTGACGACGTTCGTAGATTGTCCGAGGAAGACCATAGCGACGCCTTATGCTGCGGTGGCTGGAATTGCTCCGCCCAAATCCTCCATGGCACCACCACCTCCTCCTCCTGCTGCGGCGGCAGAGGGAAAAGCTACCACGACCACCAATTTGCCTACTTTATTGCCTGATTCAATCTGCAATATTGAAGAATATGATTGAGAGTCTCTGTTCATACCTTCCGTGTTGGTTACCCTGTGAACACTGATTCTCTTGATGCACTATACGAGAAGGTGGGATTGAACTGAATGAAACATAGACGCACATTGTTATGTATGAAGCAAATGCTTAAATCATTGCTCAACATCCTGTGGTGAATGCAAGCTGCAAAGATGGGAAGAGTTTTAGTTACAATAGTAACATTAACATTGCTGTGTTTGTTGTTGTTAATGGTGACTTGATTACGCCTGTTCTACAAGATGTAGATAAGGTAACCAAATGTAATGTAGTTCTTGGAAGAAAGTAGCTAGGTTGTGATTGAACAGAGGTACAGTCTTAGGCTGGTTTGTTTGAATTGTGCGAGAGTCATGTTGGGTTTTTTTTGTTGAATTTTCATGGCGATGTGCAATCTGTACATATGATAATGATGAGCATATGTTTGTGTGTGATATTTGCAGTGTTCTTCGCCATCCTGAGGCCAAAAATCAAAGTATCAATAAAAATACAGGTACAATATGTGTTAGTGAGACTTTGGATTTATACAATCTCTCTTTGCATCTGCATAAGATACATAAATATCATGTGTTGGTGATTATAGTCTTGTGTATGGATCAGTTTGCTGAGTATTTGGTTTGCATGCATTTTGTAATTTATGCAGAGACTTTGAAGTTGCATGTTTTTGAACAGGTGTTAAAAGGTTCTTCAGTGCTGCTCTTATTCAGATTCTCAAACCAAGGTGGAGTTTTGTATGTTCAAACCAAGGTGGAGTTTTGTGTCCTCTTTGTGGTGAAACAAGAACCTTATAGCCAAAGGGTTTTTACCGTGACGTTACTCTGAAACGTGTAAATTTTTGTTTGGAATCAAACAGAGGATTGATTTTCAAGGTATTATCTATCTGAATGTGTGTGCTCTTTGGCTTTGATCATCTTTTTCTCAGGTGGAGATTTGTGAAGATGAGTAAGAAAATGGTGACAAGATAAAATCAAAGACTAACTCTGGTTATTCTTGAAAAACCCCAAAATTAGGATCAAACATTGCAGGCATACAAGTGCTGAACCTTGGGACCATCAGAATCACCACACTAAAGAGAGGGTGAGATATGGATATTGGAAATAGAAGAAATCAATTTTAACATTGAGACAATGATGTGTCCATGTAGGCAAACAAAAAACTGATGTGTATTAATGTTATAATTTTATTGGTTATATATTTTAACTTATGTGTCAACTTCTCCTTCAACTAAATAGTTGAGGTGTCTTGCTCTGGTGAGAAACATTCTAGTTTTATTGTATTGATCTTTAATCATCTCATGAATATTTGAATAAATATTTTTTAGGGAGTTGGAGGATTACTCAATGGCATGCTTGGAGGCATCTCAGGGATCACAATCTCTACATGTTTCATCATATCGAAGCTTTTCCAAATCGCTTTGTTGTTTGCACTAAACTTGGAACAAAAGAGGATAAGACATGAAAAGGAGATATCTACGAGTTGCTCAGACGATGATGAGGAGATATCTACGAGTTGCTCAGACATATTTGCACTAAAATCGCTTTGTTCTGGAAGTCGTCATAAGCATATCGACCCAACGGTTTTGTGAAGATATCTACGAGTTGTTTAGACGATGAACATGATGAGGAGATATAATACCTTTTTGTATCTCATCACGAATGGCATGACAATCATTGTTTTGTACGTTGATGAACGACTGGATTTGTACTGATGTATATGGCTGATCATGAGAGACACCTAATGATTGCAAAACATTCTTGATCCAGAGAAGTTCTTCCCGGATATGAGACATTGCTCGATATTCATCTCCCTCCAAAGATTTACTGACGGTGTCCTATTTCTTTAATTTTTCTACCACGAGATACGAGTTGCCCCAACTGAACAAAGTAGCCGGTGACAGATCGTCGAGTAATAGGACATCGCGAGTAGTCTGAGTCACACTAGCCATTGATATGAAAATCATTCACAGAACTCAAAAGAATACCATGACCAACAATGCTTTTGAGATAGCGAACAACATGAAGAGCGACCTCCCAATGATCTCCATGAGGTGCTTTCATAAATTGTGCCAAAGTATGAACAGAAAATGCCAAATAAATGATGTGACAAATCAGACGTCGATATGGTGTTAGATCAGGTAGTATAGTAGAGGTAGAGAGAGCCAGCGGGTGATCTTGCTCCAATGGAAATGAAGCTGATTTAACAGCCAATAGCCCATTTTCTGTGAGAATATCACGCGTATACTTGCGTTGACTGAGGTAGAACCCGCTTCTGTTTCGAGAGTTTTCAAGCCAAGAAAATATCTCAATGTGCCGAGATCTTTCTTCTTGAAGCATGAAGATAGGTAAGACTTGAATAGCTCCAAGGCTCTGTTTTTGTTGATAGTAAGAATCATGTCATCAACATAGATGAGCAGTCTCATTTTCAAATTCCATTTCTATCAACCGTGAGTAAGGAATAATCACCATGATTTTGATGATACCCATAGTCACATAGAGTCAGTGAGAGCTTCGAAAATCAACATCTTGGTGCCTCCCAACCAAAAACTTGAGCAGGCGGATGTCCCATGTGATGATGCCACAACTCATATGATTTCTCCTCAAGAGTCTGGATCGCCGCAACAAACTCTGTCCTGTGAAAGTAGAAGGTTCTGAAATCTCTTTTACCCACACCGAGTACCATCCTTGAAATGCGGTTTTGTATAACAAAAAAGTGATCAGCTAGTTGTGTAAGTGTATGTGGGCAAGCTCAAGTTGAAGATGAAGTTCAGGAAGCTGTACAAAATATGTCTGCACAAGCTTCTGTCTCGGCACAGGCGTCTGATGTATGCACAAGCGTCTGTCTGATAAAAGAGCATCAGAGGCTTGTTGATTTTGTTTGTATGTCTTGGTTTTGAAGATTTATGAAGATATACTTAAGGCACGTTTTGGGATATTACTTGGAGGTAAAGCACGAAGAAAAAGGAAGCTTGAAGATATTTAGAAAATTTAATAGAAAAAGGAAATATTCGTTTAACAAAGAATAAAGTTAAATGGAATATTTCCTCTTGATTTTAGGAAAGTTGTTAGTCTTGGGAGAGGCGCGAAATCCCTTAAATATAGAGGGTCTAGGACTTAGAAACTTATCTCTTCAGAACGTGAAAAAGAGAGGAAAAACCTTGTAAGCCTTTTGGCATCTTTGGGGGAAAAGGGTGAGGGTTTTTGTTTCTAAGTGAGAGTCCTGGGTGTATCAATGTTGTTGATCTTAGGGATCTCTTAGGGGGTTGGGAATAGATTGGGAACAAGCTAAGAAAAGATCTTAGGTTTGTGTAAGTCGAATATTAAGCATTAACTGTAATTGTGCTCAAGAAGTATTACCAACAAAGTTTGAGGACGTAGGCATTTGCTGAACCTCGTTAATAATTGTGTGTCTCTTGTCTCTTCTACACTAACAAGTTGAACCACACAACAATTCTCATCCATTAGCTGTCCTACTGCAATAAGATCAATAGTTAGCTCTTCAACGAAATATACTGATTTCAAAACCAGATAAGACCTCAAAACAACGGTGCCTTCTTTCATGGAAACCCTTTCTCTACCATCAACTAAGATACACAACTACTGGATGCATATCTCTAACACTTTTCAGGAGCTCAAAGTTGCCTGCTAAGTGATAAGACTCACCTTTACCCAAAATCCAAGAAGAATCAGAGGACTTACCCGATCGTTTTTCATTGCTCGTGCTTGCTCCTCCATTCAAGAGATTCATCAACATGTGTCACTGAGTATCGTTAAGACCACTCACGCCATTGCGATCTGCATCCGTGAATGTGTACTTTACTTGTTTTTGGTATGGTGTAGGAGGAACGTGAACAACATTGGCATTATTAACATTACGCCTACGACCTAAAGATGCACCTCCTCTACCAAGACTAGACACAGTCTTGCTTTGTGGTCGGTGCCCCACCATTTGGGACAGTAAAAAAACTGTCATAAGCATGACTAGAGCGTTGGCAATGCTTACAAATAGTGGTAATGTCATAAGCATTGTTGCGATTAGGACTTACATGAGGCTTGACTTTCACCGCATGAGCTGTAAACTCCGGCGTAGCTTCTTTGAGACAAACGATGGTTTTGAGATCTTCTTCTTGGCGAACAACATTGTACACCTCCTCCAAGGGATGAAGAGGTGTACGAGAGATCAAAGTAGACCGCACAATATGATAAATATCATCAAGACCAAAAGAAGTTCATGAACTTTTTCACATTCACGATCCTGTTCCTGAAGAGTCCCTAGATCACACTCACATTTCCCACAATTGAAATCACGCAATGGGTGGTAGTAAACCATAAATAGAGTTTCTTAACCGACATACTTTTTTCTCATCTTTCGGATAAAAACCAGTAGGAGGTTTCATATACACATCTTCAGTGAGAACATTGTGAAGAAAGGTGTTATGTCCAACAGACCAAGCATTCCCAGCAGCAACTTTAAGAAATAGACGTACAACTCCCATTTTTGAAACCAAAGCGAAAGTATCACCATGATCTTCATCTTCAATCTGCTTATTACCAACAGCCACCAACCGGACTTTGTAACATTCAATTGTGCCATCAGAATTGTACTTGATTTTGTAGATCCACTTGCTACGAATAGTCTGTTTTACCAGTCGTAAATCCTCGAGCATCTAAGTGGCATTTTCTTCAAGAACACTAACTACAGAGCCCGTAGCAGTCCTCTAACACTTATTTGAAAACTCTGTTTTTAAAGACTTTGGTTCAAAATTGGTAGTGACTACTACATGATATGCTCGATGTGTCTCTGAAAAACGAGTACAAGAGACATAATTTGCGATTGGGTAGAGTGGTGTACAAGATTTTGTTAACAACTTGATTTTTGTCGTGTTAAAAATGTAATCTTTAAGCTTAATTGAAGGTTGCTTCACTCTCTGTCCTCGACCAACCTCCTCTGGTGATGGTGGAAGAGCAAACGGTAAAGACTGAGGTGAGACAAATAGAGACAAAATCGGAGATGACAACGAGAGGGATGACGAGGAAGAATCGTAGTTGGAATAGTGAGATTCAGATGAGATAGCCGGTGAAACGGAGGGAACAGTGGGTGTTGACGGAGACAAGTAGGAATCTATTGTCTGTGAGGACGATAAAGGCTTGTTGTCAAGTAGTGGTCTTAATGGAGGTGATGGATCTAGTGGGCTTGGAGATGGTATATTGTCGTTAGTGGAATTGTCCTCGATATATGTTATTGGACTCAAACCAAATGAAACCTATAAAACTTCATCTTCTTCGTGAGTAATTGTTAGAGAAAAATGTGAATGAGAATTGTGCAAATGGAAACTAATCTTCATAGAAAACGACATTACGAGAGATAAAAAAATTCTTCATTCTCCATAGTTTGGAGTGAATTAACTCAAAAACTCTTGTAGTTTTGTTAATACTAGATGAAAATGGAGCTCGTGTTTGCTTAGCGCAAAGACAAACATCGCACGCCTTTATTCAAAATATTGGAAGGACCAAAAACAGAAAAAAGTTTAAGAGAACGAAAAACTTGAGCAGGCGGATGTCCCATGTGATGATGCCACAACTCATATGATTTCTCCTCAAGAGTCTGGATCGCTGCAACAAACTCTGTCCTGCGAAAGTAGAAGGTTCTGAAATCTCTCTTACCCACACCAAGTACCATCCTTGAAATGCGGTTCTGGATAACAAAAAAGTGATCAGCTAGTTGTGTAAGTGTATGTGGGCAAGCTCAAGTTGAAGATGAAGTTCAGGAAGCTGTACAAAATATGGGTGCACAAGCTTCTGTCTCGGCACAGGCGTCTGATGTATGCACAAGCGCCTGTCTGATAAAAGAGCATCAAAGACCTGTTGATTTTGTTTGTATGTCTTGGTTTTGAAGATTTATGAAGATATACTTAAGGAACGTTTTGGGATATTACTTGGAGGTAAAGCACGAAGAAAAAGGAAGCTTGAAGATATTTAGAAAATTTAATGGAAAAAAGAAATATTCGTTTACCAAAGGATAAATTTAAATGAAATATTTCTTCTTGATTTTAGGAAAGTTGTTAGCCTTGGGAGAGGCACAAAATCCCTTAAATATAGAGGGTCTAGGACTTAAAAACTTATCTCTTTAGAACGTGAAAAAGAGAGGAAAAACCTTGTAAGCCTTTTGGCCTCTTTGGGGGAAAAGGGTGAGGGTTTTTGTTTCTAAGTGAGAGTCCTGGGTGTAGATCAGTGTTGTTGATCTTAGGGATCTCTTAGTGGGTTGGGAATAGATTGGGAACAAGCTAAGAAAATATCTTAGGTTTGTGTAAGTCCAATATTGAGCACTAACTGTAACTGTGCTCAAGAAGTATTACCAACAAAGTTTGAGGACGTAAGCATTTGCTGAACCTCGTTAAAAATTGTGTGTCTCTTGTCTCTTCTACACTAACAAGTGGTATCAGAGCGGGCATCTGTACAGAGTCTGACTCAACAAACGGGTGAAGATCTTGAGAAGAAGAACATGGAGGCACAATCGATGTTATTCATGGCAAAAGACTTATTGGTGTTAGATCTAGATTATTATGGGATGTGGAAGGTGTGTATGATGCATAGAATTAAAGGAATTCATGAAGATGCATGGACAGCAGTCGAACTTGGATGAGAGTCGCCAAAACAGACTGCTGTTGATTCTGACGGAAATCAGGTGGTTGTTCCAAAACCCAACACAGAGTGGTCAAAATCTGACAAAGCTTTGTCCAGATTGAATTCTCTGGCACTTTCAGCAATATTTGGTGGCGTTCGCAAGGATCAGTTCTCATTGATTCAAGGTTGTACATTTGCTAAAGAGGCTTGGGAGATTCTGCAAACTATCTTTGAAGGTACAATAAGTGTGAAACGCACAAGGTTAGATATTCTTGCTTCTGAGTTTGAGAACCTAAGGATGTATGAGTTCGAGAACATTACTGCTTTTAGTGGTAGAATTTATGCTATTGCGAATGAAGCTAGAGCTCTTGGAAAGAATTACAAAAACAGGAAGTTGGTCAAGAAACTGTGGAGGGGTTTAGCTCATAGATATCATCCTGTGAAAATTGTGATGGATGTTGCTCTTGATATAGACAATATGTCTTTTCAGGAGGTAACAAGTAGATTGCTAAACTATGAGTTGCAATACTTATCGTCTGATGTAGGTAAGAACACACAAGGAATTGCAATACTTATCGTCTGATGTAGGTAAGAACACACAAGGAATTGATGTTTTCTCAGTCTGTGATAGTGAAGAGAACACAATGGCTAGTAAAACAGGAGAACTTAAGAGTTTGTGGTGCATAAAGGACGCAAGAGTTTGAAGATTATAGGAGAACAGAAAAGGAATAAGGTTCAGTGTCATGGTTGTCAGGGCTGTGGTCATTTTAAATCAGATTGTCCTTCAGTGAGGAAGAAAGGGTTCAAGAGTCTGCATTCGCCAAAAAGGAATAAAAACACACAAAAGCCTCAAACATACAAGTCAAAGTTTGTTGCACTTTGTTGCTCAACGAAACTTGCTGTTGATAAGTTGGAACTGAAGTCTGATAATGGAACAATTTGTTGTACGGATCAGGACTCTGAGCCAGCAGAAGAAGAACTTAAATTGTTGCTGAATAATCAAATCAACACTCTAAGGAAAGATCTAATACAAAGGGAGAAGGAAAATCAGAGGCTTGTCATAGAGAAGAATAATTTGTTAAGCAAAATTTCAAATCTGGAAGAAGATCTAGCTCTGGAGAAAGTAAAGTCTTATGATTTAGAAAAACTTTTAGAAGATCAGTTAAGAAGCATCAAGATGTTGAGCAGAGGAACAAAGGATCTTGACAAGATTCTGACAACTGGTAGAACATGTAATGTCAGATGGGGTTTGGGTTACCATGGAAGTGATTCTGGTGCAACTACTCAGTTTGTTAAAGGAGAAACCTTGGCTTCAAAAGTTGTAGATTCAAGTATCTGTATATCTCCGTCAAAGGTCCGAAACGTGTCTGTCAGCAAGGAGACCAGTGACAACCGGCTGAAATCTTGGCAGGCGTCTGTGTTACAAGTTCTTGAAGAGGGTAACAAAAGTCATGAGAAAGAAGAAATTTTACAAAGAGGGTCAAATATTCAATCAAGTTTGGATAAAGAAGCATGTTTATATTGTCCTGAAGACTACACAAAGCATGCATCAAGGGACATACGTTTGTATTCTGACAGTGGCTACTCAAGGAATCAAAGAGGTGTTCAAAGCAAGAGACGACATCTAAGACATGTGCATGAGAAACTCCAAGATTCAGGCCAATGGAGAAAACGTTGGAGACCGAGATGTTGAGCCAAAGGATGTCGTCTCACAGACCAGATAATAAGAAGAAAGACAATTGTCTTTATGACGACTGATCAAAGTCTTGTGCTGATGGTTGATATTTCAGGATGCTTTGTCAAGGTAAACTTGAGCTCTTAATGTTTTTTTAATGAGTTTTACCACTCAAGCAGGGGGAGATGGTGTAAGAAGAATATGATTCTTGTTTATGGGGGAGTTTTCAAGATGCTGTTTGATTATGGGGGAGTCTTCAAGAGGTTGTGTTATGGATTTCCAAGAATCATGAAGTGTTGTGCTTGAGTTATAAAACTCATTAAAAAAGGGGGAGAATGTAAGTGTATGTAGGCAAGCTCAAGTTGAAGATGAAGTTCAAGAAGCTATACAAAATATGTCTGCACAAGCTTCTGTCTCGGCACAGGCGTCTGATGTATGCACAAGCGTCTGTCTGATAAAAGAGCATCAGAGGCCTGTTGATTTTGTTTGTATGTCTTGGTTTTGAAGATTTATGAAGATATACTTAAGGCACGTTTTGGGATATTACTTGGAGGTAAAGCATGACGAAAAAAGAAGCTTGAAGATATTTAGAAGATTTAATGGAAAAAGAAAATATTCATTTACCAAAGGATAAAGTTAAATGGAATATTTCCTCTTGATTTTAGGAAAGCTGTTAGCTTTGGGAGAGGCACGAAATCCCTTAAATATAGAGGGTCTAGGACTTAGAAACTTATCTCTTTAGAACGTGAAAAAGAGAGGAAAAACCTTGTAAGCCTTTTGGCATCTTTGGGGGAAAAGAGTGAGGGTTTTTGTTTCTAAGTAAGAGTCATCGGTGTAGATCAGTGTTGTTGATCTTAGAAATCTCTTGGTGGGTTGGGAATAGATTGGGAACAAGCTAAGAAAAAATCTTAGGTTTGTGTAAGTCCAATATTAAACACTAACTGTAATTATAGTCAAGAAGTATTACCAACAAAGTTTGAAGATGTAAGCATTTACTGAACCTCGTTAAAAGTTGTGTGTTTCTTGTCTCTTTTACACTAACAGGGGTTTGCAAATTTTGAATAGTTGTTTGTTATTATTTATCCCAATTGTATTCTAAAATAAAATTGTTTTCCTGCCTCTAGTTATATAATTTGGTCGTGAGCGTACATAGTCAATACACCTATAAATGAATCACGTAACACGCGTATGCTCTCTTGCCCCGATAGATTTTAATGTCATTTTTAGTAGCACCATTTTATTTACCAAAATTGACACCTAATAATTAAAGAAAAACTGATATTTGCAAGAACGCAAGTTTTGTCTAGAAGTTCACACTGATGCTCGAACACGTAAGTCAAATTTTCTTGTTTTCCGTCAATGTTTCATTAAATAAACATATAAAAACACACACCTAATTGATTAATTTTTTTAGTGAACATGCCCTACGTGTGAGTATTGTATAAAACAAACTCCAAATGGGGGACAAGAGTTTGAGTTTTAAAGTTCATCTCTCTTTCATTTTTCTCTCTCTCTTTCTCTCAAAGAAGACTCAGAAAACAACTCTCAAGAAGATGATGAAGACGAAGAAAAGGCATGAAAGAGCACTTACATGTACGTACACAATCGCATACATATACACACAGAGTCCACCCTGTATATACTCTCTTACTGATAATGAATACGAGGAGATGCATTAGCGGCTACTTCGGTGTTTCGCCGGGAAAATAAAGGTTACCTTGATGAGTCGTCGGCGTACATGGGAAGGCCAGGCATTTTTTATTTATTTATTACTCTCTATATGTATATTTTTTTTTGGTTAAAATAAGAACAATATTTGCGTACATTTTATAATAATTGCATTTTTCATATTAGCCGTTGAAATCTATACTGAATCTATACTAATTTCCCGAAATTAAAAATAAAAAGAAAGAGATGCTTTTAAAGGTCAATACGTAACTTTTTCAGTAGAAAAAGTCATAGTTTGATCGAATTTTAGTAATTGTTGTTTAGATTATATTGTAAAGAAACCCGTAATAAGAAGGATTAAGGAACCATCTTCATTCCCACTTGACAGTGTTTTTTTTGTTTTTATCATCTAAATTATAATCCTAGTTGCTTTTGTTATGTGAATAAAAAGACTATATATAATACTATTACTAAATTTTCTGAAAATAATATATTTATGTTTATTATAAAGTCGTTGTTTCTTATGTGATTGGTTGGTTCAACGTCAAATCAATAGGCAAATTATAACATATGTCATCCTAGTTCATTTAAAACTAGAAAAATTATAGTAGTTTCGTAGCAGTTACGTAGCTTCCCTTGTTTCGAGCATTCACGCTATCTATATCAATAAACAATACATAATAATTGTACGTGTATTTTATTAGAAAAAAACATTATATTGACAAATGTTCAGGTTCTGAAACGTGATATAACAAATATGTAGGTAAAATGGAAAGTATTACTAGAAATGTGTGTTTATATCAAAAACAAAAACTCAATTGTGTCTTAAACTCAAAAAAATCTTTTAATCAACTAACTGTAACTAGGTAAAGGTCTATATCCTGAATTCCAAAAACAAAGCTAAGATACGATTAGTTGATGATGTTATGTCTAATACAAGTAGGATTATAGAGTAGGATTATACAATAGTCTTTGACAAAAAAAACAAAAAATAAAACATACTAAAGAGTAGTTTATCTATTTCTAAATCCACCAATTGCAGGTTTGTAGTTATTTTACAATACCAACGAGAAGAAAAAAATTAACTATATATTTTTAGGCTGATGCTGAATTATTGGGAGGAGAGGAGACAATAAGAGAAGGAATGGTAGAGAGGGAAATTGCCGGCAATTATCAAAACAAGACGGCACGCATTGCGCCCGAGGGGCTCTTCATTGTTGACTTCACTCTAGCTCATTTTGTTTTTTTTTTCTTTTTTTGCACGCAAATACATTATCTTTAGCGATCAAGAGATTTATGTATAAACCGTTTGCCCAAAAAAAAAAAGAGACTTATGTATAGGATGATTACAAAAGATCGGAAACACTGGAAACAAAGCCCACATATTTCAACTAAACTAAGTTGAGAATCTCGAGAGGTATAGCCCGATTAAACGAAGAAAAACATAAATTGTTACGTACAAACAAATACATAAATTGACTAATCGCGGGTTCAACTCTTCTTTTCCTCGCTTGATGATGTAGATAGAATTTAGAAATTTCGAAATTTGTGCTTCCTTAGGATGGCACGACCGATCCTTCAAAATAGAAGCCATGATCGACGAAAATGCTTTGGGGTGGATAGTTCAAGATCCTTCAAAAACATGCCTTAAATTCTTTTTAAAAATTCAAGATTTTGTTATCCTTTTCTAATAATTTACCATAAGTATTTTAAAAAAAGAAAATAAACCTCGAGACACCGACAGTAAGGCTACTTTTGTTTCAAATACCACATTTTTTCCTAAATGCATCACAGATGAGATCATTAGAAATATTTCTGAAAATTTAGGAAACTTGTATGAGTTTTTAAAAATAAATAACGTTTGTTTGGTAAACAGAGTTATTTTTAGTATTTTGCGGTATTTTTCATAAAAATGTGCTTAGCTGGTTGCTCTCAAAAAAAAAAAAGTTAACAATCTATACTACTAGAAAGTTACCCACACAATGCAGGGTTATAAAATCAAATATTTTGTTTTAAAATAAATTTTTCATTAAATTCTCTATGAAATGTACATGATATTATTTATATTTGCCTTGAAAAAAATTTAAATATATACATTTATAAGTTTATAATTATGAAGTGTGTTAAGAGAACGAAAATTTTCATAAATTGCATCAAAAAAAAGTTTTGGTTTTAAATTTAACACATCATTTCTAAAATTCTAAAAATACTAAAATAGCATAATGCTTTTAAGCTTATACTCTACATAATAAATCATATCTCTTCAAAATTATACCCTAAATGTAAAATAGAATTTAAAAAAAAATATAGATAACCATTGGAAATGGTGTAAGCTTTTTATGGCATAATGACGGATGTAATAAGGGTTACAGAAAAATAGACATGAGGTATGATTGGTAACTCAAACAGTACCAATGTGATAGAAAAGTAGTCTTGCATTTGTACAGATTAATCTACTTGTTTATTTATACCACTTTTAACGATTGACATATATCTATGATGAAAGTATTGATGTTACAACATGTATATATATATATATATATATATATTAAATATTTTACAATATGTCTTTGTAATGATTTTTCGTGTAATGCGAAAGGATGTTGTAAAGTTTGGGAAGTGATTCCAAAGAGGCATAAAGAAGTACATGATCTTTTGACCATGTATGTATGGATTACATGGTAAAATTAGGCTCGCTTTTTTTTATCAATATGCAAAGTAAAATATATTTTTTGTAATGGGGATAAAGAACTTTTAAAAACAGAAAACAAAGCAAATTTACAAAACATAAACTTAGAAATATATTGTAGTTGAAGATCAAAAGACTTGAGAGGAAAAATCTAAGGGACTTAAACCTATAATATTATGAGTGAATGTTAGTCAAAGAGATTGTGCTTTAGGCATTAGGCTCATCTTCATCACTAAAGACTTCCAACTATATTTTGAAAGTTAAAAAATCACATTACAAAACAATGCAAAAATGTTAAATTATGACTATCATAAAATATAATCATTTGAAAGAGGCTAATAAATATTGACAACTCTGATACCAAAATAAATAAATACTATGGGAAATGATGGGAAAAGAAAGACATATAGAGCATGATCGTTTTCTTCATTATTAGTCATGTGAGCATTGGATCTTATATAATACACTAAACATTTTATGAAGTTTGTAAGAAATTGCTTTGACACATTATTCTCAGTAGATACATTCATGGCAATAAATACAGTTATAATGCATATTAATTGTAATTAATTCTGTCATATGCATTATTGCAACATGAACAGTTTGAACAAAAGAAAACGTCCACCCATAATGTCTTAAAGGTAATTAATTGAGCGAAGTAAATATAGCCTAAAGAAACTGAACAAATAAAATTTCTCAAATTAAAAAAATGTGTGTAGACAATTTAGTTTTAGATTAGCAATAATGTGTTTCCATTAAAATTGAAAAAACAAAATGACACATGTTAAAAACTAGAGTGGTGCCAAATGACAACTTCTCATAATTGTACTTTATTATAGTTTAATATATAGTAAGTATTGACATGTGACACCGATAAAAATAGTTAAGTAAAGTTATGGTTGTGATAAAAAATTTAGTGAAGAATTTATAAATCGTAAAAACAAGATAGAATAAATATATTCTTAAAATGTAAAATAGATTATTTTTTCTTTAACAAAAGTAAACTATACAGATTTTTGCTATGAAATAATACTAAATAAAAAAACCAAAAATAATTAAAAATTTGTTAGACGAAGAGTAAACAAATTTAAAAGAAAATTAGTGAGGAATTTACAAATTGTATAAATTAAAATAGATATATTCTTGTAAAATGGATTACTTTTTTTTTGCCAAAGTAAACTATATAGATTCTTGCTATGAAATAATACTAAATAATAAAAACTCAAAATAATTAAAGATTTAGTAGAGGAACATAAAAGAAATAAATATTTTTCTAAGTAAATAAATTTAAAGGATTAGACTTCAAATTAATGTAAAGGACACATGTCATAAAAATAGAACGCCAAATGTTGTATCGAAAGGCAAAATTAATAAAAAACCTTGTCTTATTATATAAGATATAAAAGTAAAGTAAAGATTATAGTCATGTTATAACCTTTACTATTACATTCACGAACCAACTTTGTAGTTTTGGGACACCATCAATTTCGGGTTCGGTCAATTTGTTTTGAATTGTCGAATTAGAACGGTTTGGTTTAGAAATCCTAAACCGTGATATTTAAGGGGAAAATCGACTTTCAGGGTTCTGTGGCCGTTTATTTGTCGTTTTAGAGAGAAATAAAAGAGAAAATTTTAGTTCTTGAATGTTTTTGAAAAGTTCTAAGCCGTTTTTGGAGGGATCTGTTTCTGGATTGGAGATCTGAGGCTAAAAATGTGCTGGGAAGTTTGCTATAGTGTTGTTTTTGTTATTGGTTGTCAGAATTCTCTTAAGCCACGATGCCTCTTCTCTCTATTGTGTGTATCTCTTTGTCATTTCTGCTTAGAGAGAAAGAGAGAGATAGAGTGACTTGGTCGTGGGGTGTGAAGAAGAAGAAGAAAGCGTGACTTTGGTGTGTTAGGCAAAGGAGTTAGAATTGTCAGGGTTTGGGAAAAAGAAGTTTCGGTACATCAAATCGTTGCAAAAGGTGATGAAATTTGGTGAAGTTATAGATAATTCTTTTATCAAGATGGTCCTTTTTACGGATTTGCATTTGGATTAATAATCGAGAAGTTATCTGCAGTTTCGTGAGGTGCTTCATCTCAGACGCAAACTGAGACTAGCGGGGATTGTAAGTGTAATATTGGGCTCCTATCTTATCCGATTGGCACGAGTTTTTTTTTGGGAGTTTCGACATATAGGGCTACCTTTCCACCGAAGGGATCCGAAAGTTAACATTTAGTTTTAGTTTTAGGGTTTTATCTTTGAGAATGTTCTTTTCTAATGTTTCTGTCCAGTTTTGTTTAAGGCTTTTTTTTTGCTGTGTGGATTGTGGTAGAGCGTGGTTGGACTCTTGTAAACGCAAGTAGAGTCTCTCCTGGTTGTATATGTTTGAATTACCTCGATAAAGTGAGTGCGTGACCATAATGTCTGAGTGATTTGGTTGAATGACTTGTTTTGTGTGATGATGTGTAGGTGTGGTGAATGTATTATTGGGAGTTATGTTGAATGGCTGGTTTGTTATGTTTTATTTATGGTTGTACTTTTGATTTGCTTGTTTGTATAGCTCGTAGATGGGAGGATCGCCTCGTTTGGTATTTCTGGTAATACTTACGCATCTCATTGTATTCGTGGTATAGGTAATGTGTAGCATAAAATCATGGCGATGAGAAGGAGGATGGAATCATTGTATTTACGACTGACTGACCAGCGGATGCAATAGCGATTAAAATATAATATATATAATATATAATTATATAAATGTGTTAAAACACCAAAACTTTATTAATCTTGATTTATAATCAAAAATCATAAAAAAAGTTCTAAAATAATTATTCAAAAAAAATATTTCATATTGAAATACTTATTGAAATACTTATTACTTTATACATTTGGGTTTTCACCAAAAATTTCATCAAGTAATGTGATAAATGGCAAAACATATGCTTTAGATAGTAGATCTAAGTCTCTAACACACTCAATAAGTTCTTCACATTAAATCTCAAGGCCAAGGTAAATTAGCTATAAAAGACCAATGCTCTTGATGTTTTGAAGAGATATATTTTTAGTTTTCTTTACTCTCACATAACTATTTTTGTTATGCAGTTCTGTGGGGCTGCAGTTGCATAAGTAGGAACTATCAAGCGAGAACTAAGAAGAGTTATTGGTGATTCATTTTAATATTCTTAACAAAACATCTTATTTTCTTAAACTTCTGATGAAATGTTATACTTATTTAGACTTTTTTGAACCTATATGCGATATGCCATTAACTTAACATCAAGTTTTCCGCATTTTTGTATGTAAAGTTGGCCAAGGTTTAGTTGGAATTTTTATCTGGACAATGTTTGTAATTGTCTCGTCTTCTTCTTAAGTATAGATCTTAGTTTTCTTTTTAAAATATAGATCTTGGTTGGAATCTTATTTTCTAATTTTTTCGATCGTATCCATACTTCATTTTCTCACATTCTTAATGTGTATAATGGTTAGGTAGAAAGTACAAGAAAAAAATATTTCAGTATCATTGAATTGTTTTTTGTTTAAAAAAAAATTTCAATCGCAATCGTCTACAACCGCAAACACTTATCATAAGCAGCTTTTGGAATTCAGTGATTTTGAACGGTTAAAACCGATTGGAAACAATTTATGTGATTAGCATCAATCGCTAACAATCGCCACCATCCACAAAGGCAGCGCTTGCAGAAGGTAGCAAGAAGACCAATCAACACCTAATTATTATTATATTTAATTAGTTATTTGGTTTTAAGTTTATTAAATGCTAGATAATTGTGAGAAATACCAATTTGTAAGTTTTTATTAGATTACTTCAACTACCATAAAAAATTAGTGTTAGACTGTCGGCTGTGTACAAGAAAGAAGAAGACAATAATATATTCTCTGCTGCAGTATTCCTTTTTGATCTCATGCAACAAGAATTGGTAAAAATGGAAAACAACCATTTCTTCTAACGTTTAAATTAGGAAAGTTGACAAGTAAAACCTCGGATTTGAATTATATACGAGAAGTATTAATATTTAATAGATTTGAGGCTTGTATAAAAAAAACTAAAAAAAAACTAGTATATGTATAAGACATTACATAATTGGTGGTGCCTAGCATATTAAAGAAGTGTGTACTTGGTTTTCCTTTTATCAAACTAACTAAGAACTGTATCTTTGGATATTTCCTTGTTATGTTAACTTTTCATTTTTGTATTTGATTTCTAGTTTATATTATGTTAACTTTCATTCCCAAGTCGTAGAGATAAGGTATTGAGGACTTATATATATATATATATATATATATACTCCTCTTATGAGTATCGATGTATAAGCTAACTTTTTGTCTAGCAACTTTCTTGAGAAGACACGAAATAAACAAAAGAAGTTTGAAGGAAGGTGAAGAAACAGTATGTTTCATTTGAGTATAGCCGCTATTTTTGTAGGATGGGCTTTTTTTGTAGTCTTTGTAGCTTTAGCTTTTGCATTGACTGATTGTAGTAAGTGTAACCCAACACGTGTTTACATAAATCATTTATCAACTGTGTTTTTTTTCTTTCTTTAATCTTTTAATGAATTATTTTATAATTTACAGTGCAGTATACGGCGATATAGTTAATTATTCGCTATTTAACAAATAAGTTTCTTATTTTTTTTTTGTTTCATGTTATTGTAATTGTATATTATTATATATTTAAATGATATTCCAGTCAATCTCCGACGACGTTTTGTTAGAGGAGATAGAAGAAGAATCTTGAAAATTCAATCCATCATCGGTTAATATAACTGTTTAACCTGCTTATAACTACGAAGATCGAATTCTGGGTAGTACAACTACGTACCAAGTTGTACGTACCTAGTTAAATAAACATGTCAAATAACCTAACCGATACGTAGTCATCAAGTCATGTGTCCATATTGACAGCATCTTTTCTCATTCTTTTCTAATTGCTTTTATTTATTTAATTAGTCTTTCAGTTTAAAATAATAGTACTTTTCTAAATAATTATGAGAAATATCAATTTACTGGTTTTTAGATTAATTCAACTACCGTTGTAGACTTGGGTTTTTGCTCGCTCATGATATTTTTATTTAAAGTGTGCACTGGTTGTACCGCCGACCGAACACAAGTTGGACCCAATTCTAATACGTAATATTACATCATTTATCAACTGTTTTTTTTTCTTCTTATCTTATAATGATATTATTTTCCAATCATTTTGTCAATCTCCGACCTTTTATTACAGTATAATTTTGTTATAAAGTCGCACGCAAAACCAGTTGAGAAGTTAACTAAAGAAACTTAAGATTTTCATAGATTGTTTCCATCTGATGTATTCTAAAGTCTTTGCGACTTTGACGATTCAAAATGAATTGAAATTGTATGAGTCCTTTAAGCTGCATTTGACAAAGAGGATGGGTTTATTCGTTTGGTTGACGCAGGTACGTTTGTTCGTTTGCTTGCCGCAGGTACCTGCGTCAAAACGCTGCAACCTGCGTCTAACATTTTTAAACGTTGTTTCGATTCAGCGGTTAAAAATGTAATCGCAGCTGCCTGCGTCAACCAAACGAACAAGTCCGATATAACATAAAAGCCATTGCCAAAGTTGCTGGAGAATACAAGATTACAAACTTTTAAAGTTACTCATAATAGAAACCACAGTGGTTGAAGAAGCCATATCTTACAAAGCAATATACCTCAGCAACCCCTAAACATGGTAACTAATAAATTGTTTTTTTTTCTTTGTTCTCAATAATAAATCATAAATCACTAAAAACAAAATATTTGATGTTTGAAGAAATAACAATAACTTATGGATGATGATCATCACATGACTTGAACATTGAGACTGGATGAAGTTGTGGTGGGAAGCTTCAACAGATCTTCTGTGAGTTGCTCCTTTTTGGAGTCATCCACCCGAGGTGCAACATGAATTTTCACAGCTTCAAGACACTCCATCCTCGCTAAGAAATGGCTCATGAACTTCAGCTCGCGCGTAGTTCCGCGATAGTTCATGATACGCAGCATCTTTACTTGATTATTCGGAGGAATATGAATCGCCTCTAACCAATTTTGATCCAGACCCTGACGCATTAAGAGGAGAAGGCTACTTTAGTTTCATGCCAAAGTCGTATATATAAAGTAAGATCGATTCGTTCAGGGTTTGTTTCATACCGAGAGAACCAGAGTTTTTAGGTTTGGACAACACTCTAGTAGAAGTGGCAGAAGAAATTTCCACTTTCGTGTTCTACCCGAAAACTCCAACTTAACGAGGTTCTCGAACGTTGGTATTCCACCCTTGCAGCATAGCAAAATCACCTGAAACACACACACACAAAAAAAATGTTTTCCTGTTTCTAACCATAAAGAAGATGAGAGAACCATTTACTGAAACTGACCTCGACAGTAGAAGAAGTCAAGTGAAGGCTCTTGACATTGCATATCCCAGTGAGGAGCTCTGTGACATCCGCAGCATTATCATCTAAGAAATGAATGTCCAGTGTAGCTTTGGCAACTGACTCCAAATGACAATTTGGATAACAATGCCGAACATGGTCAGAGTAGTAAAGGTCGACAACACCGGGTGTGTTAAATAATTCAATGCCATAAGCAACAAATAAAGGACAGTTATAGGTAACTGAGAGTCTTTTAATGCTTTTGCTGGATATGGCGTATGGCATTCCTATTGAACGAGCTTTTTGATAAATGGTGAAGTCCTCAAGTACAGGGCAAGCAGGGATAAGCGCATTACCAAAACGAGTAGAGTCAAACCAACTTGAATCAAGGAAGAGAACCTTTAGTGCTGGGAGTGATATATTCAAAGGAAGGAAAGAGGTGTAACATTGTGCTACCAATGACAGCTTAACCAGTGTGGTGCTGGTGAAGATTTCGGTTGGAAAATAACTCCGCTTCTTAGTACCTATCCGTAGATGGAGCTCAGAGACACCGTGTTTAAGGGCATGAAGTATCCAGCGATTAACATCAGCCACACTGTTTTCATCTCCAAGTGTTTCTTTGAAATTCAGTGAGAAGGACTTCATAGGGTTACCACTTTGTAAAGCCAATGTTTTATCAACGAAATCCCGGAAACTCTCTGCGGTACTGCGCATTTTATGTTTACGCTTTCGGGATTGCAAAAGGATGGTTGAGTTGTTAAAGTCAAGACTAAGATTGTAAGAAAACAGAGTCCTCCACCTCTTGGAGAGAGCAGAGGTTGAAACAGCTTCTTTTGTTGGAAGAGAAGACAAGATTTTGATAAGAACCTCGTCTGGAAGATGATCCATTGAACCCATCACCACCACTAGTGGTGGTCACCTGAAACATGAAAAATGAAAAGAGAAGAGTTCAAGAAACAGTAAACAACCATAAAGGTCAAAGCTTTTAAAGGTTCAATATAATCCCAACCTTAAAGGTTCAAGCTTTCTCTACACGATCATCAATCTCTCTACTCTATAGAATCAAGAACATCATCACTATCATTAAGACTCATCAAATTCGAGAAAGAGAAAAGCTTCAGATTCTTAGTAGATATCGATTGAACTACAAATCCAGATTCGAATTCAACGAAATAAACGGGGAGAAAACGCCTTCACAGAGAAGATGAGAAATCGATGAAGAAACAGTGATGCAAGAATTGATCGAAGCTAAACCTTACAGGCGGCGATTGATGATGATGCCTTTGCTTGTCTCCTCCGTAGGTTTTTTTTTTCTTTTCCATATTAGTTATAAAAAAATAAATCTTCGTTGGCGTCTTCTCGACTTGATTTTACATATTTTCTTTTCCGCAAATGTACCTGTCTCTATAAATTGGTATCTATGTCTCTAAAAATTCATGTTTAGAACCTTTTATATATTTTAAGAAAACAATAATTATTGATTTTAAATATATTTTTTTCTATCATTAAAGCGATAATATTTAATTTTAAACCAATAATAATTCAAAATTTTAAATATTTTCAATAAATACTTCTTAAAGTTTACAAAACATCAATTTTTGTGCAATAAAAAAAATATCCCAAAACATCAATTTTTATAGACAGAGGGAGTAACTTTTTAGGGAGAAATTATAAATAAAGAATATTTTTCTTGAAAAATGTCAAAATATACTTTATTTTTACAAGTTTGACCATATAGGTTTTATAATAATCAAAACCCAGTTTTACCCTCAATTTTACAAAAACTTTAATAACAAAAATATAAATTTCTAATTTATTTACAAAATAAATAAAAGAAACTTCGTAATCCAAAAACGTTAACTGCTTTGTGATCGTCCATCTCTCTGTGACTATTTCTCATATGTGACTCTATCTCTCCACGAGACCTGTGACCCGACTCCAACATTAACTCTATTGTCGTCTTTGTGCTACAATTCTTTGCTCTTTTCTAATTTAATATTACTAAACTAGTAATATTTTGATACTTTTACTTTTATGGTTAGACTTTAAATCTTTTGAATAATTTCTATTTCATTGATATTGGAGCACTGATCATGATCTTTTGTCATGATTTGATTATTTAATATTCGTGCTCTTTAATGGCTGACCCAATCATAGTCTCTTCCTCTCCTACGAAAGAGATTGCGTCATCGCTTCTAAAAATCCTAGGCTTTACTCTAAGTACGGCTTATACGGCCGTATATACGGTCATCAAACGGTATACAATGACCCATTGTACCGCTTTTAGTCTAAGGATTTAATATATACAGTTTGGTTGAATACGGTTACTTATACGGCGTATATACGGACGTATATCCAATTATCGTATATACGGTATGTTTTTGTTTTTTACCTTCATTCAAAGTTCAAACTACAAACCTATAAATTGCTAAAACACTAAGCTTTATTATCGTTTTTTTACTGCCGTGAGTCACGTAGGTTGTTTACTATCGAATTATAGAGTCTTCAGGTTTGATTTATTCTCCTTCTCTTGTTTTGATTTTGATCTTTCGTTTTTGGCTATATCATCTATCATTGTTGTCTTGTTGATTAGAGAACTATCAACACTCTGCTTTATCATCTACCATGTTTGAGTTTGAGTTTTGATATCGCAAGTCGCATAAAGCAATCTGTTTTACTGATTTAATATCAACACTCTGTTTTAATATCAAAACTCTGCTTTGATCTCGTCAAACAGAGTTACAAATCATTTTTGTTGGAATCTTATTGCATAATTGTCTTGTTTTGATTCTCTTGTTTTATTATCTCACTACATAATTGTCTTAGCTTTATTATCGTTTTTTTTACCTTTATTCTCTTGTTTTGATATCGCAAGTCGCAACTCTCTGTTTTAATATTAACACTCTGTTTTGATCTCGTCAAACAGAGTACGAATCGTTTTTTTTGGAATCTCACTGCATTTTTCTTTTGTAATTTTTTTGCAGAAGTTAATCAAGTTCCAATGATTCTGGATTGAATGAGGAACCTAGTGGAGCATCAGATTCAACAGTTTTGAAGAGAAACTCGAAAGATGTTGCTTGAGAATATGGAATGTTGTCTGATTCGAAGAATCTTGACAAAGTTAAATGCAAATTGTGTGGAAAAGAATTTTCAGGAGGTGCTTACAGGATAAAAGAACACATTGCCAAAATTCCTGGAAACGTTTCTGCTTGTCCAAGATCATCAAAGGATGATCAAGAAAAATGCAAGAATGCTATCGAGGAAGCAAAGAAGAAGAAGAAGAAGAAAGTAACTCTAGATGATGAGCTGCGGCAAACAGTTAATGTTCATGGCAGTGGAGATATGGATGATGTGATTGAACTTGAAGAAATGGGTTCAAGAAAGATGCAAAGGACACTTGGTCCAATGGATAAGTTTGCAACAAACATCAATCCAGAATCTAGACCTCTTCCAACTAGGCAACAAAATATCAATGATGCTCTTTGGAAAGAGAAGCTACACAAGGTTCAGCAATATATTGCTAGGTGGGTGTACGCTTCAGGTGTTCCTTTCGATACTATAGCCAACGATGAGTTTAAGCTAATGGCTGAAGCTATAGGACAATTTGGTCCAGGAGTCACACCACCAAGTCAACACCAACTTCGAGAGCCTTTACTTAAGGAAGAGGTTGATAGAGTTCATGGTTTGCTGAAACCACAAGAAGAAGAGTGGAAGAAGAATGGGTGCACGGTGATGACATATGCTTGGTCTGATCGAAAGAGGAGAAGTATCATGAATCTATGTGTTAATTGCAAAGGAGGTACAATGTTTCGCTCATGTAAAGATAGTTCAGATGAGGCTCATACATGTGGATATATTTTTGAGTATGTCAAAGGCTGAATTGAGGAGATTGGTGAAGAGAATGTAGTTCAAGTGGTTACTGATAATGCTGCTAACAATATGGTTGTGGCAAGAATGATGAAAGAGATCAAGCCGAGTATATTTTGGACATCATGTGCGAATCACTCCATCAATTTGATGCTTGAAAGCATATCAAAACTCACAAGGTTCAAAGACACAGTTCAGATGGCGAAAGACTTCACAATCTTCATATGCTCACCATAAGATATTGGCCTTGATGAGAACATTCACAAATAGGACAGACATTGTGAGACCTGGTGTTACTAGATTTGCTTCATCATTTCTTACTTTGCAAAGTCTCTTGGACAAGAGGGATCAACTAGCAGCCATGTATTCTAGCGGTGAGTGGAGAAACTGCAAATGGTCGAAACATTCCAAAGGAATGAAGGCATTTAACACAGTGATGAGTGTTAAATTTTGGAATGGGGTGATAATGTGCTTGAAAGTTTTTGGACCATTGGTCAAACTGCTTCGACTTGTTGATGGAGATAAGAAGCCTACAATGGGATTTCTGCATGGAGAACTGATAGAAGCAAAGAAACAGATCAGTGATGGATTAAAACATGTGGAAAAAAATGTGAAGCCGATATTGAGTATCATTGAAGAAAAGATTAAGGGGAGGTAGCGGGAGAACCACCAATCAACACCTAAGTAAATGTAAGGAGGAGAAAAAAGAGTTTAAGTAAATATGTGCCGTTTTGGTCTAATTAATCCATTGTACCTATGGGTCTAGTTAATCCATTGTACCTATGGGTTGATTAATATATATATAGTAAAACTTCTATAAATTAATAATGTTAGGACTATGACATTTTATTAATTTATATTTTCTAGTGATATTAATTTATCTATAAATTAATAATTTATAATTTATAGATTTATACTTTATGTCTAAATTTTAAAAAGTATGAATTGATACAATTTTAGCAAAATAAGAGTAGACTTTAGGATGTTATCAGTTTAAAACTGAATTTGTAATATTTAGAAAACGTTATTGATAATAAATTACAAATACTCTATAAAACTATAAAAAATGAAATGGTGCATATGTAGAAATTTAAAACTTAAAAAAAATGTAGCTATTTTTATGACATGTTATAGTGTATTCTCTACCATTATAGTTTGTAAATACAACATAACAATTAACTATAGATATGAGTTTTACAAGAAAATTCAAAATTTTAAAGCATACATATATCAACATATACATATATATTTACATGATTATTAATTTACGATATTATTGGGGCAATATTTTACATTGGAATTTCAAAAAAAAATATTATCATATTATTTTATTAAATTTTGATATTTTTTACACTGGTCCGATTTGGGATAAACAAAATTTATTAGTTTATAGTGTTTATAATTTTATAGAGTATTAATTTATAGAGATTTAACTATAGGAGATTTAATAGCAAAACTGAGAGTTGAATCATTTTTCGGGAACATGAAAGCGTGAAGAACTGGTATAATTTTTTGGCACATATATTATTTTTTTTGCACGTAGATAATTTTGTATTGTAAATAGTGCACTAGTATTAGTGTATTATTTTTACTATAGAAAAAAAAACTAGTTTAAAGTTACAAATGTTTGATAATTTTGAAATTTTAACACAGCGCGCCAAAAGTTTCACAATGAAAAACAGATATATTGAGAAATAATAACTACAGATAATAAAAATAAGTTACATAGGCTAGGCACACACACCATGGCATAATCTTGAAAATAAACATAGGTTTCGCTAACTAACACATAAGCAGAAAGTCTACTGAAATATAAATACATACAGACTGCATTGTTTAATTATTGGATCAAAAATATGGGAAGCAATCCCTATATATAATAAACACCCAAATAATGATAGTACTCTCATATATATCTAGTTTCCTTACAAACATTTAAAAAAAAAAAAAAAACATTTAAAGGAAGTGAGCGAATGTGCTGTTCATGAGAGCATTGGCCATGATGTGATTAGTCTTTTGTGTTGGGTGAAATGAATCCCAAAACACATACTTGTCTGGGTTGGTACATGTGAATGGGTTGTTCCTTTGGCAACCATATCCCATCTCAAACATCCCCGTGGCACAGCATGCTGCTCCCACCACCTCGAACCCTTCATTTTTTTTCCACCATTCAAACAATTAATACATATATAGTATAAAACAGAGAAGATAATGAAGTTATTTATGACGGTATTTGTTAGTTCACTTACCAAAAGAGGAAGGGTTCTTGATGATTCGCATAAATGGTTCATAGGGATTTGAGAAAACGACGTTGGAACCAGGAAGCTCTTTGTTCAGCTGCTCAACCAGCTTCTCAAGCTTTCCGTTGAACTGAACCGCTATATCGTTGTAGCGTCCAACGCACTCGCCTCCCGTGCCAAGGTTGGTGGCTCTCTCTAATGGCATGCATCCCATTGGAGGCAATCCACCTAATGAGATCTTCCTAGCACCAAGTTCGTGTAACTTCTTCACAAAGTCTTTGGCTATTCCAGCTAGAAAATCTTGGTAAAGACCAACAGAGTACTGCGAAGAACGGCCAGGAAAAGCGAAGTAATTCTCGAGAAAATCGTTGGTCCCTATGCTTATGAGGTATATGGAGTCGTTTATGGTGTCTGTAGCTTTGTCTTTTCCTTGGTATGCTTTTAGTTTTGTTTGGTATTCTTTGTAGTATTCGAGTTGTTTCCATAGAGGTAGTACTGACTGCAATCGCCATCAACGAAATATGTAACTAACATATGTTGGAAAATATCCCTAAATAACCTTTCTAATCAATATCATCGATATTTTGGTCTAGACATTAGATTTATCCGATAATATGAAATTTAAATGTTGTTTTATACTACAAACATTTTAGTAGTGGAAAAAAAAAATCTGCTAGATTTTATAAGAATAAACAAGTATGAAGGCGTTAAAAAAAAAAAAAACAAGTATGATGGCATGTTTTTGACAACAATCATAAATGTCCATAAAGACGTGTTTATTTATGTAACATACCAAATAGTATATGTAATATAATAAATACAAGGGAAATAAATTAAAGTCCGTACCAGAACATCAGAAGTGGAGTTGTCATAGCCAGTAGCCGCGGAAGCAAAGGTGACACCTGTTGCAAAATCTGAAATGTTGTAAGAAGGATCCAAGTATGCCGGAATTATCGGTTTAAGCCCTAACGCTTCGGACATAAAATCCGTTGCAATCTTTCCGTTACAAAACCGTCCGGTTGGCTTCCCACCAACAAAGTCCCGTCCATATGGCTCAAAGTTGCTTCTTGCAACCGTTGGGATATAGTTGTTGTTCCCAGCATCTACGGTAGAATCGCCAAACACTAGAATCGCCGGTATTTTACCTGCAACCGTTACGGTCAGCGGCGAGAAAGTTATTAAGAAGAGAATTGTGAAGAGACTTTTGAGGTGTTCCATAGTGTTTAATGTGTGGTTTTTAATTGTGATAGTGTGATTCCATGAGCTGTAAATGAATAGCCTCTCTTTATAAGAGAAAATATGAGTGTTTGAAATGTGGTTTCATTAAATAAGGAGAGGTTTGTTGTGTGTGTTTCAATTAATGCTGGAAAATTCTGGTGAGGCATTATTAATTTCAGCACTATTTGTTGTTTGGTCGCTTGCCGCTCAATCAATACTGCTCTCTCTTACCGTTAGATTGACTTTGTGTGTGTACTCTTTAAATTTTTGTAAGTTATATGATTAGGAGGTATGACAAAATTGGAAAATATTGATATTCTAATTCTTGGGTTAGAGGTTTCAGTTTAAAAGGAATCATCTGTCGAGCGTATATTTCTTTTAATCGATAAGGGTCTACATCTCTTACCCCATTAAATTAAGTTGGTTCAATCTTTAAAATTAAATTACTTTCGAAATGATGTTTTGGGATTTAAACGTTATGTTGTCTTTAAAATATATAAAAAATTATGAAACTAGGATTCTTGAATCCGTAAAGGACACTAGATTTGATTTCCATCAAGTGTCTTAATTAAATTGAAACAATAGTTTTGTGAATTAACAAGGGATACATATTTTTTTAGGTAAATGACAGATGCTTGAATTGCATTTAGAAACTAACAAATGTCTGAGGAGATTTATATATTTATTTATCATCCCCACATTATGTATTTGTCATTAGCAATCGCATCACTGTGAATCTCTACACCATTACATATATATTTGCTTCTCCAACCTAGATATAATATAACAAAAAAAAAAGAACCTTAGATAAAATATTCTGGTCCATCTACAAAATTGTCACTAATCAACATGAGGCGTGATAGGGGAAAAACACCATGATCCTACACAAATGGGTATGACTTTAGTTAGATTTTCATTGTTTTCTTAAAAAAGTACTAGGTGTTTTATTTTGGTGTTCTGTTTGAAAATTTAAAAATAATTAATTGTATTTGTTTTGAATTTAAAGAATAATTTTTGACATTTTGACTGGTGAGGAAATAACTTGTAATCAAAAGGGTCAACCATTGAAGTTGGGAGATTTTAATGGATAACAAATTCTTGATGATTCGCTGCCAAATATGGTTATTGGGAGATGCTTTTGGATAGTAAGTTTGACACAAGTGGGAAAACGGTCCGAAATAACTCCAACTATTTCGGAAACATTTTTTTGTACCAAGACTTGAAGGATCTGCATTTACTAACCTGAACTGCAATAATTTTCAAATTTGCAACCTAAACTATATGTGATATTGCTGATTCCAACATGTGATTAAACAACGTTAAGTAGCTGTTTAACGATAATGACTCAGATGACATGTGTGATACTAGGATTTTTGTGTGTCTATCCTTGCAGGTTCAATTAACCTTATGTAGTTGTAATACTTAAGGTGTCAATCCAGTTGGGAAACTTCACTAACAATTAAGATGCAATCAAGATTTCACAAGTCAAACCAATTCAAAGAGAGTGTTTTTGTCTAACAATCCTAGAATGCTCAGAATGCAAAACGAAAATGTGTTCTAGGACTAGAAACGAGAATGTATGACCAGAAGCTAAAATGAATGAAAACAGAAAACGAGTCTAAGCATGAACTAAAAGGCAAAACACGAAACAGTCTCAGGAATGTAATAAAAATCAGGAAGAAAGAGGTCCTAAGGATGGGAGTAATTGATGTCGGTGAAGTCTCCTAGTCTATAAAGTGTTTAACATGCCACAAGCAATCTATCACTAGACAATGAACATCGCAACTTAGCTAATCCAATCTCTTGGTAAAAGCTACTCAGACTCAACCACTTCCATACCCAGCTCTCGCTAGAGAAACATGGTTGAGCAGGCATGACAAACAAGTTCATTCATGTCAACAAACATCATAGACAACTAATCTCTTAGGCTAGGAACGTAAGTCTCTGGCACTAGTTGGTCAGACATTTCATCAAACATCTTTTGGGTGTGGAAATGTCTCAAACCTAGTTCCAATTGATCAGAGAGAAACCAGCATTTCTAACACTAGTCCAAAAGGGAATCATAAAAATCAAATCTTAAACACTCTACATCCTAAGATCCTCCACCTAATCTTTCCCATCCTCAAGAACTACCACACTACTCAGATCCAAAAATCGTCATCAAGGATACAAATCCAGAAAACATTGAACCAAGCATAATAAGATAGATAAAAATGAGAAGAACAACTTTGGAGAAGAAATCAAGTGCAAAAACTGAATAAACTCAAAGGTGTCGGAATACAAAGTCTGAGAACGTTTTTTGGTGGCTAGGGTAAACCTTCAGGAAAAGAACGAGGCAAAAGATGAGATGTCTCAATAAAACTTAACAAAACGTATTTATAGTAAAACATGGAAATCCCTAAAACATAAAACGACAATATAGAACGTCGGTTCGGGAACCCTTCTTGGATGCGTCTTAAGAACAAAACCAAGACGTCGGTTTAAGAGCGTCGACCGAGTTGCATCGTGAGAGTGTCGATCGAGTCGGAGTCCAGGAAGCTTGATCGAATGCTGGCCTGAGATGTGTCGTCGGAGAGCTGCTGATCGAGTCGCGTCTAGAGGGTGCTCAGGAGAGCTTCTGATCGAGTCGCGTCTTGAGGGTGCTCAGGAGACCCCCCCGGGATGTTTTGGTCGAGTCGCTGCTAACATCCGATCGAGTGGGAGCTTGCCTTTGCGTGCAGGTCGAGTCGGAATTCAGATCGTATGTGCGTCCACTAAAACGGCAATAACTCATGAACCACGACTCCGATTGGTTTAAAATAAACGGCATTGGAAAGATGACTCGATTCTATACAAATTTGATGAAGCGTCAAAATCTGAATCCCAAAGTAAAATCTTCACTCGACTCGATCAAAGACGTGGAAGGTTGAGTCGCTAGACTGCTCTCCTGCTCCCTGTTTGCTTTTGATGGTTTGGACATCTCCTAAAACACCTGAAATAACTCCAATATGCAAGATGCATGCAAAACCAATGCAAAGACTACCTAAATATGCATATTATGCAAAAGAGACTGAAAACAATGCAAAACAATGAGTTAAGAAGACATAATGAATGAGAAATGCATGATGAAAGACTGTAAAATATACACATATCAACTCCCCCAAACTTATTCTTTGCTTGCCCTCAAGCAAACGATCAAGAACAAAGTATGGAAGAGAGGTTGGAAGATGGGGTCTCAGAACCTAAAGCATGCTGAATAGAGTAGTTAGAATCAAGGTCTTTGTTTCTAGTTCTATGATGCATGGTAAAGGAACTCTATTTTAAAAACTTTAGACAAGCTCATCACAACCTGAAACGATTCCGAGCCTTAATCTACACATGCTATCATTTCTATCATTCCCTTTAACATTCATTAACAAAGAACCATGAATCAAACTATGCAATGTCATCAAACTCATTTGGCTGCAGTGAAAGGGCAGAGACAAAAAATGGTCTCCTTTGCAAGTGGTTTTAACAATGTAGAACATGTTTCTCTCGCGAAAATGAGTTGAGCTTAAGAGAAGGCTAAAGGTTGAAACCAACTGATACATACAAGAGCAGTGTCTCGTCTACCCAAAGGTCCCAAAGAAACTTAGCTCTAACTTCCTAACCCAGAAGTTGGTTCTATCTCTCTTTTTATTCTCTCATTCTTTTTACTTAGCCTTAGGAGGAGGTTACTTCATATCAATCTAGCGGATGGGAAACCTTTTTTATCATTATATTCTCTTTCTTTTCTTCTTAGAACTCTAGACTTCTTAAGCGTTTTGCTTTCTCTTCTTTATCTAAATTTTTCTTTCTATGCCCAGAACCAATAACACTTTTACATTGCACAACCCACATCCGTTACTAGACTTGTAAAACTTGAAAACACATTTCCCTCATAAAGACTATTTACCCTTTTTTTTTTCATTCTCTTTTCAATACAAATCCAATCTCAAAACCTAAAATCGAGTTCTCACCTAGTCCTACTAGTCCAGAAAATGCGAACTAGAGCTACACATAATCTTACTCTTGTCTGCTAAAACCTAACACTTTCTAACAAGCTCAACTCGGAAAAAGGCCTCACAGTCAAGAATACAATTGGTTTGAAAGAACAGTTGGTTAAGGGTGCGAGAAACTGTTCCAAAGATGGGAATCAGCTACTTGGATTAACAAGGGTGGTAAATTTCAAAGAAAGATAATCCAAGTATGTATATAGTATCCATGAGTTTAACTTCAATGCATAACAGGATAATTGCAAGTCAGGATTAGGTTAATATAGATAGGGAATGATGTCAATTCAAAACATGCTTCAATCAAGACTAGAATGCAATTTCGAGAATTCAAAGCCTGGTTCAGTCTTACATTTCAAGTTCAATCAACATGCATCAAAGAACTAATAACAAGGGCCTTGATCCTATCCTATTGAATTCAGCTTGCTAACAAGATTACAATCATCATCAACCCCTATGCTAAATGCAACAGCCCTATATGAATAACACTAGACTCAATCTTAATATGCAAATGCAAACTACATGAACACTTTTTTTTTTTGTGGAAATTTTTGAAATTTTTTCAATTTTTTTGGTTTTTCTATGCAAATAGATGAATGCAGACTCAAACCTGATATGATGCAAAATTTTGTATCAGAGCCCCAGATTATGTCAAACCGGTTTTGACCCGGGAGGCAATCCTAAGGGAGATTGAATTGTCTTGAGCATGTAGGCTTAGAAGCTGAAGTCCTAAGTTGACTTGGAGAAGTTAACATTTATGGAAAATAATGCTACTAAGGTCGTAGTTTTTCTTGGAGTCACATGTAGCAACCAGAAGTTGTTAAAGAGTTTGCTAGTATTGTTAAACCAATTACTTGACACACATGGAAGGACGTGATGCTCGAGTGGATGGAGGTTTGGGATACTATCTTCTAAAAGGTCAAATGGACATTTGATCAAATATTGTTGAAGGACATTTTTCAAGATGGGCCACAAGGTTTAAAAAATTGATATTGTATAAACTCACAAGTTGAAGTTATTCTAGTGCTTGGAGAGTACAAAAGAGAATTGTAGAGGAGGAAGGGGAAAAGAACAATGTGGGAGGACACCACAAAAAAAAATTATGGAGTTTATGTTTATTATGGAGATGGGATGGGTGTGATTCAAAGTGGTCTTAACCCAAACGGAAAAGGGTGTGGTGACAATGAGATTTATAGTGGACTGCTACGGACGACTAGCAGTAGGGATGCAACTTTGGTAGTTGTAAAGATGGATGAGTCAAGACGAAAGATGTTGAGAAACCAAAAAAAAAAAAGTGGTTGGTTCTAATATTGGGGTTTTGGAGAGAGTCAGAAAATGGATGTTGTTCGGAGGAAAAAAAAAATGTTTGAAGAATTAAAAAAGGTGAAGTGTTCACAAACCATTAATTTTATTATGTGGTAGTGGAACCCACTAAGGATAGTGAAATGGAGATCACTAGGAACGAGGAGGAGGCATTATTATTTGGTGTTTGACGAATGCAGAACGGACAATATGTGGTGAAGATGGACTACATGAGAATTACTACTTTGAAAAAAAAAAAATGCATGGAAGTGTGAAACCCAAAAGGAACGGGAATCCTAAGAGAGTGTTGGGAAAACACTGTGATAATTTTAAAAGTTGGGAAACTTTCAGAGGGATATCAATTTTACAGAGTGAGCGTAGCAGAAGCTTGGTGGATCATGTAACTCTGAGTTGCACAAAACCATAATGGTAACGGTTAATGTGTACACTTCTTAACATTGTTAGACAAGGTTGTATGTTGGTGAATTGGTTATTTTCACAAGTCAAGGTAATGAGGTAATGGAAAACCTTTTGTTGGAGATTGCGGTATTCTATTCAACTTTAAGAACTAATTGAAAGATGTGTGTTATAATGACTACTTGACACCCCATGTTGCGTTGGATTAAATCATAGTAATGGAAAAGTTGAGTTTTACCTAATCAAAAGCTGAAAATTAGGAGAATTAAGAAATTATTTCTAGTAAAGGGAAACTAGTTTTAACCAAGTGGAAACTTGTGATTCGTTGTTGTCTAGAAAAGTTTGAAAAGAAATGGAACCGGACATATAGGAGAAGGACACTACAAGTTGGATTGGATAATCTAGAATGTTGAGGATCAGAAAGAAGGACACTTCAAGTTGGGACATAAACTAAGTGGGGGAGAAACTGATTCGAAAATTCGAGGACGAATTTATTCTAAGTGGGGGAGAATTGTAACATCCCGGTTTTATAATTGGGATTTGGGCCAATTTGTTTCTTTTGAAGCCCATTAAGAATCAATTATGTGAAACGACAAAGGTCATGTCGTTTGTATTTGTGCATCATGTATTTCTTCATTTGCCGTCAAAGAGAAACCAAAACATAAACCTTAAAACCAGACCAGCAGCCACCGAGAGTGGGAGAGAGATAGCTGAGCCACTATGGTTTTTGTTGTTGCTCTGTCGTGGTGCCGTGTTTGAAAGAATCCGAGAACGTTGAGAAGCGAGACAAGATTTTTGCCGTCGACACCACCGTGTCACCGGAGATGGCAACCACTGTTGCCGGAGTAGTTGTAGTCATCGTCTAAACCATTAAAGGTAAGGAAACCTAGATCTTCTTTGTAACTTGTGCAGGAAGTTATTGGCTTTGTCTGATTTGTCGCTTTGTGTTGTCTGATTTGTCGCTTTGTCTGATGATGTTTCCTGTGATTCTTATTTCAAATTTTTTTGGTTTTTCTATGCAAATAGATGAATGCAGACTCAAACCTGATATGATACAAAAATTTGAAATAAGAATCACAGGAAACATCATCAGATACATCATCTCAAACCCTCCCCCAAACTTAAATTACACAATCCCTTATGTAAGAGAAATTTAAAGAAGGATTTGAGAATCACAACAAAAACAATGCATGAATGAAATGGTATATACAAAGGAATGGTAGGAGTACCTCAGTAGTAAAAGAAAGAGTCGGTGCTCGCCCAAGGAGGAGCGTGGTACTGACTTTGTCCTTCGCCTTGTTCAGGGTCCGCAGGACTGGCCTCAGCTGGTTGGTCGACTTGCTCATCAATCACTTGCGTGTTCGTATGAACGTTCTGTTGTCCATCACACTGCATGTCGTCGACGCGAGACTCACCATGATCCGATAATAGCACAACATCCTCCGTATGCGGATGGTCACCTTGAGGCTCATTCTGCTGCTCAGTCGCTGGCCTGATCTGGTATTCGATCTGAGACTCGTTCTGCTGTTCAACTGCTGGTTCAGGTAAGTGCTCAGAAGGACCGCCTAGGTGATGCTCAGCTGGACGACTTGATGAAGGTCCCTTCTTGGCTTTCTTCACCGACTTTCTCGCTCTCTCCCGGGGCTCATGAGAGGAATGCCGTGGTCGAGCTGGAGAGGGTTGCTGCGTTCGTGGTGTGTAAGCAGACCAACGTGCTGGAGATGGTTGTGCTCAGCGAGTTGGCTCAAGACGTGTAGACGAGCATCCCTGTACTGGCATGAAATCTTGGGAGGGCATTGGGATGGCGGCAGTGGATGTCGAGCAACTGAATTTACTCATGAAGTTCATAAAAGTTTTCTTGAAACTATTGAGTGTCTTGTCCCTCGCCTTGCCCCATTTTTGAAGCTTGTTGAGACGTTTATGAGCCTCCCTAACACCCTTTCCTAGTCTCGATGCTGTGTACTCGTCAAAGTGATACCTCTCAGGACGATAGTCTTCTGAATCCTCCTCCATCGGGTTGTCTTCTTCTGCAGAGATCTCCATTCGTTGATCTTCTTCCTCAACATACAAAACACTTCTATTAGGGATAAACTCAATGTTCTCACCATTCAGGATCGTTGTTAGACTCGCACAAGGAAGAAGGATTCGTGCTTCTTCCACCTTGGGGTGAACGATTTTGTAGACCAACTTTCCATGCTTTTTTTCCCAATCTAAAGTGTGAATCTGTTTCAGGTGGTACATATCCATCCAACGCGGAGAAAAAGAGTCCGAAGGGAGAGGGACGCTTGCTGCTTCTAATATCCATGTCACAACCCCTCCCATACACATAACTCCTGGTGAATGAGTGTTATTCAGTCTCACCACCCACGTCTTGTAAGTCTGCAGATGGTTCAACAAGAAGAAGGCGAACAATGTGTCTGAAGCATCACCTCTAAGCATAACACCCTCCATAGTCTTCTTTAGCGGGTCCTTGAGTGCCAAATCCAACATGTCAAGCTCTGCCCTGGTGACAAGGCCAATGATTTCATTTGCGTAGAAGACGTTCGAAATAGCCCTGTGGAAGTATCTCAACACTGGGCTTCTTATTAGCGTCCCTTTCGACCTTGAGGCGTTGAAGCGCTGCTCAGTGCTAATCGAAGCCCATAATAACGACGCCTCTTCCTTGTCGATTTCCGCGGCAGTGCCATACCCACTAGTGAATCCAAACACCTCCTCAAGCTGCTTCACAGTAAGGCTGTAATTCTGACCATGTATCATAAACGTGAAATAGCCTAAACTGCCATCTGACTCCATCTCAGGCGCATTCGCGAACAGGTGAACTTGCAAGGAGCTTAAAAGCTGAATGGTTTCCTATCTGTAAGCGTTCTTCGCCGTGTTCATAAGCCTGCTAAGGTTGCATTGGCCGAAAAGATATTCTACATCCGCTGCAATACCAAGGTCCATCAAGGTTTGACTGTGGGGGTATCTTGTTCCCATAAACTCATGTTGTTGAAACAAATCATAGTACTCTTGGGCAGACAGCTTCGATCTAGACTTTTTCTTGACAGATTTCCTTGATGATGCACTTTCGCGAGCCTGCTCCATCTCATAATCGCTACCTTCATCCCTCTGTATCACTGGCTTCTTGCCACGAGCTTTGTCCTTACTAGATTGTTTTACTGCTCTGCTTGACTCAGCGCCTTGCGTAGGTGGCTTAGAAGTAACAACACGTCATGACACCTCACAACCATAATTCTCATACATCTCATCCCAAAAATTGTCAGACATTGTAATGCTGAGACAATTCAAACTCAAAATCAAAGATTAGTAGGTTGTGACCAAGCAATAATACCAAGCGCAAAAATCAATGAGAGAGCTAAGTGTTGGGGACAAGCAAACGCAAAGGATCGAGGATAGGCGTCTCGGGTAGCAGCTCCGGGATGGTCGATCGAGTCGTGCAGGTCGAGTTCGAAAATCTTTCCTCGTTCGAGTCGAGCAAAGCACGGATCGAGTCGAGTGAAACTAAGTTGCAGCGTCGTTGATCTTGATAGCAGCTAAACACAACGAATCGATGAAGGATGTCTCGGTTGGCAGCTCCGCGACGGTCAATGAAGGACGTATCGATTGGCAGCCCCGCGACAGGTTTTATAGCAAAAAGGACCAAAAGGCAAGGAAAATACGTTTTAGGAAAGTTTCAGAGCTTTACAGTACGGGCAACGTTTGAAGAACTTCCAGAACTCACATTTTGACGAACTTGGTGTCTATGGAAAGCTGAGAGAGTCATCTTTCTCCTTGAAGTGGAATCAAGTCGTCTATTCACTCATCCGAAAGTTATGCCCGATTTACCGAAGACGTATCTTAAACCGACAAGAACAATCAAGCCAATGGGCTTTTATTGAAGGCCTGACAAGCTACCACCACGGCGGCCCAGTCCAAGTCTTCACCACCGTTCTAGAAGCTTCCTATGCCGCCCTTTCCATGCACTTATCAAGAGAAGACGTTTCTACCCTTACAAAACCCTAAACCTAGACAGAACCCTATAAATACTCTTCTAAGCCCTAGGGTTTTAAGTGTGCAATCATTGGAGCAGCCAAGAGACACGAACAAAGGAGCAGCCGACGTCCAGACCTCTCCCTCGTCCCTCTCTTTGCATCTTTGAGATCCACCAACTCTTTCTATTCTATTTGCTTTGTACTTTGTTTCTAAGGGAGAAGATCCTACAACTTTGTTTGACAATCATTGAAGTAATATCTAAAACCCTTTTCTCTATTTATTCTTTTATGTTTATGAATTGTTTAAAACTTGCTTTGATGATTCCCTTAAACATGCTAGAGTAGTTTTCTAGTTGGGTTTAAAGGGATAAATCAAAGGGGGGAGATGATCTTAGTTTAGGTGGCAATTTTTAGGGTTTGTTAGATTTATATTCTTGTTTATTCTATGCTTTAATTCTAAGTCTTTACTTAATGCTTTTAGTTAGCCTCATGAACTAACTATGATCTAAAGTGTGTGTGCTTTGCCAAAAGCTTGCATGTGTGCTTGACCTAGCTTAGATGTGTGGGGAGACATAGGAAGCACATACCCCTTACCTATGGAATTCCATGGATTAGAATCGAACCTGTTTTAAATACTTTGATCTATGCGTCGTTGCCTGCGACAGTTGAGTAACAGAGTGTAGAGATCTTTGACGGTTAGCTTGAGAACTTTAAGTTAACGGTTCATTAGTGTTTCGTAGTCCGAGTTTTAGATAAACAAACTAACCCTAAACTTTCCTAGATAGATAGATCATTGAACCCCTGCGATTCCCCTTGATGCCCAACGCTTGTTTCATTTATTTTACTTGCTTTTATTTACATTCATTTGCTTGCTACAACCGTGACAACCAAAACCCTATTTTTATTGAGTCCTAGCCTTACTTACCTCCGTCGGATTTCGTTGAACAAAAAATCTCTCTCTGTGGGATCGATCCTTAAATACTACTATCGATTAACTGTGCACTTTCACCAGTTGTGTGGTCTTTTTAAGGTAAAAGATTTGAAGTGAAAAAACCACACACATCAAAGCTTTTTGGCGCCGTTGCCGGGGAGAGATTGTTGTTTACAAGAGTCTAGGAACTAGAGTAACGTCTAGGACACCTTGCTGTTTAATTTTTCTTTTTGTTTTTCATTGTTTCAGGAGACCTTGAGGATGAACCTCGACGCTCTCCAAGGAGATTTTGAGAATCTCACAATAGCCGGGATCATGTCATGCTACCGAGCCATGGACAGAGACTCATCCGGTCCACAAGCCCACTCGCTGCAAGGTACAAGCATTGATCGTTCTCGACCAAGCATTGTACCATCACTTAGGCAAGCTTGTCGCAGTGCTTTCACTCGACCATCTGGAGGCCAAGCACCACTTGGACAAGCTTACTGCCGCGCTGACCACTCTTACACGCCGTACCACACGGACGTGCCATGATTTGCAACGGACCATCACCTTGATCCTCAAGAAGTTATGAATGTCGATGTCAATGAAAACTTTTTCTATGACAATCGAAAACCAATCACTTCAAGGAGCTCTTACAATGAAGAAAAGCTCATGAAGAGGATGGATGAACTTATATCAAGTCAAGAGGAGGCTGATAGAGTTCTAAATGCTAAGTTAGACAAGATGAGCATTGAATTTGGAGCGAAACTCGAGACTATCACCAAGGACGTTACACGCCTGGAGGAACAAATCAATGCCATCAACAACCAAGTTTTAAATCATTTTGAGGACATATAAGATCATGGAACAAAGATTATCAACATGGGTTACACCATTGACACCATTGAGAGCCGCCTAGAGTGGAAAATAGAAGCCTTATTCAACAAATCCGGTGAATGCAATAATTGGAGTGAAGATCAATTATATCAACCTACTGATGATGAAGAAGAACATTGAGCCTCATATGAGTATCCAACCGATCCTAACAAGTACAAGGATTGGACTAGAGAAGAGTTCTATCAAACCGATGAAGGAGAAGCTTACTTTGAAGAAACAACTAAGAAAGACCCTTATGAAGATTTGCCAAGAGAGAATGATGAGCCCTATGATCTATCATCTGATAAAGAAGATGGAGAAGAAAAGCTCAAAGAATTCTACTGTTGCATGACATATCAGTTCCCTAATGAAGAAGTTACCGAAAACAACAATTTTCGACAATTTCAACACCATGAAGAAGCTTTCAAATGATGTAAACCTAGAGCCCGACCATCTCCAACACCATTTGAAGTTTATGAAGATTGGGAACCTGTCCCAAGTCACCGGCCAAGTCGTTTGCAAAGACCTTATCCAAGGAGGCCTAATACCAATTTAAACCGCCCCTATCCACGCCGAGAGCCTGAATATATTCGATTCCCCCATCAAGTTTTTGACGACAATTTTCGTGAGTCTACACAACAAAGAGCTGAATAAGAGAAGATTCTAAACCTAATAAGTCAATTAGCTGATCTGCAAGATGAGACTATGAAGATGCTGCACGAGAAGCTTGACAAATCGATTCTAATCTTTCAAGAAAAATCGATGACATTGCTGTTAGAGTTAAAATCATAGAAGATCAAAGATCTAAGGATGCTGAAGCCATGGAGATAAGACTCCATTGTCTTGAGGAAGAACCAGAGAGACATCTCAAGAGTGCCCAAGATAATGCTATCAACATTAGAGATTTGGGCAATGAAGTTTTGGACTTAGAAAGGGACCATGAGTCCAAGTATGGAGTGTTATTCAACAAGGAATTAGACACAAGGAGGCGTGTGGAGAATCTTGAGAACCGAGCATATGAAGCTGAGAGGAAGATGTTTGGTCTCGATTTTGAACAAAAACGTTTTGGAAAAGCTATGTCCGAAAAGTTTGCATTCACGAAGGAGAGCCATAAGGAGATTGAAGCTGAACAAAAGGAGAAGAACCAAGATCTTGCTGATAAGATTGAGGATCTAACCTCATGTGTTTCTGGACACAAGAAGGAAGGAGCTCGATCCGATGAGGAAGAAGAGGAGGAAAAGGAAACCCTATTCGATAAAGGAAAACATTCTAAATTCCTTTTAGGAAATGGAAATTTTTCTTTTACTTCAAGACAAGAGAATTTCGTGGAGAACAAACCACAAGGTAACCCTATTCCTCCTTTACAAGATCATGATGAAGGAGAGACCTTAGAAGTCATAGAAGAACTTGAAGAAGAAACCGTGGGAAACAAGCTACAAATTTCTATGGAAACCGAAGGTTTCAATCACAACTCACTTAAGCACTCTCGAGAAGAAGAAGGAGTAAACCTCACAAAGGTTTGTTTTTCTACTACCACACCCTATGCTCCACCACCACGAGACCTAGAAGGTCTAGGAAAGGGAGAAGCGGAGCTGACAACCGCAAATAGTTTTGCCGAAACAACTCGACGGTGTAGAGAAGAAGATGAACTTAAGGAGCCACCTGATGCTTATATTGGAGAAAGATCCAAGAGAGCTTGTCTAAGGACAACCCACTCTCCTCATCCTGCTTGAGAAAGCAAGCCAAAGTCGAGCCAACGACGTTAAACAAGTGCGCTTCTTGGGAGGCAACCCAAGCTAGTAAGTATTTATTTTTAGGATTTACTTTCTTTTACTATTGATATTTTTGCATTTTAGTTTCAGGTTTTTATAAGAAAAAAAAAACACAAAAAAATAGAAAACAGAAAAGCCACAAAAAAGAAGGAAGAAAAAGTACCCATGGATTAGCAATGCACAACTATGTCTAGTGGCAAGCACCACCTACTGACTGGCCATGTTCAATGTGACTGAAGCAAGCCGAAGGCAACGGATCAATCACAATCCTCATGTGATCGATGCCGAGAGTCCCCACTAGCCATACCAGCCATAGCCGATGCCATGTCCTGCACCGTGTACCGCGTACCATGCACCATGTACCGCGTACCGCGTACCATGCACCATGTACCGCGTACCGCGTACCATGCACCATGTACCGCGTACCGCGTACCGCGTACCATGCACCATGTACCGCGTACCGCACCACCTGCTATGTCCACGTCCGTTCACCCGTGTACCGCGAGACAACTCCGAACCACCACCATCCTTACCACCAACCATCACCATTCTTTTACTTAGGTATGCATTTGTTATTTAAATTTTCTCATTTTTATTGATGGTTTTAGGTTTTTGTTTCAAGAAGGATGCATTTAGAGATATATCAAACAGAATTCGATTGAACTTAGCCTAGTTCAAACTCGATGTCAAGCAACCAAAGGAAGTTACAAATGGTTAGTCACCACATTTTCATTCCACAGCCGACCTCTAGACAATTTTTTGGGCAACCATAAAATGTTTTAGAGTCGACACAA
>NC_025685.1:18394309-18413951 GCF_000633955.1 Camelina sativa | reverse complement strand
TACTAATGCTACTTTCTATTTTGTTGACTTGAGACCTTTTTCCAATTTTTACATCAATAATTTTGACATTTTATCGAGTCACATTTTTTTTATTGAGTCAAAACTAGTAGGGGATTATGATCTTATTCTAACGGTTTATTTGATTTGGATTAACACTCTTATGACACTTGATTATGCTTGCCAACAGAACCAAAGTTTGGAAAGACTGTGAGTGACTCAACAATCCCCCAAGTCCCTATTCGATGGATATTCAGATGATCTAACNATTTAAATTTTCTCATTTTTATTGATGGTTTTAGGTTTTTGTTTCAAGAAGGATGCATTTAGAGATATATCAAACAGAATTCGATTGAACTTAGCCTAGTTCAAACTCGATGTCAAGCAACCAAAGGAAGTTACAAATGGTTAGTCACCACATTTTCATTCCACAGCCGACCTCTAGACAATTTTTTGGGCAACCATAAAATGTTTTAGAGTCGACACAATATCATTCCATCAAGGTGACATTGTTCTTAAACCCTACACTTTTCCTTATGATTTTTAATCCTCATCTCTTTCTTTTTTCCCACCGAGGACGGTGTGATTTAAGTCTGGGGGGAAGGATGTTCCATCCTATACTAATGCTACTTTCTATTTTGTTGACTTGAGACCTTTTTCCAATTTTTACATCAATAATTTTGACATTTTATCGAGTCACATTTTTTTTATTGAGTCAAAACTAGTAGGGGATTATGATCTTATTCTAACGGTTTATTTGATTTGGATTAACACTCTTATGACACTTGATTATGCTTGCCAACAGAACCAAAGTTTGGAAAGACTGTGAGTGACTCAACAATCCCCCAAGTCCCTATTCGATGGATATTCAGATGATCTAACGTTGTCTCTAACTTTTATAGGACCTAAACCGGACTTAATTTTCAAGCCCTGGGAATTGGTATACATTGGGCTAGATCTCTACATTCAAGCCACACAAGACATTGCACTTCTTTAAGAGTATGTTCCCTTCTCTCTTCCCTTCAATACTATAAAAAAAAAAAAGAAAAAAAAAAGAGAATAAAAGATGAGATGATTTTGATCAGTTTAGAGAGGTAGGTAAATTACCTGTGACCTCATTATTCTACTCTTGAGTCAAATGATCACACAAAGCTTGGAAGCGAGGGGTAGGTAAGTTACCGATGACCCCAATATTCGCCTACACCTTTGATTAAACAAAAAAAAAGAGAAGTGAGAAAAGGGAGAGGAAAGGAATCATATGAAGAAAGTCTTGGCTTGAAGAGAGTCTGCAAGCCATTGATTGATTTTCCTTGGTAAGATTTCACTTTTATTATGGCTTAATTTATGTAAAGAGATGACAATGGAGATTCTGGAAACTCTAAGGAATTGTGGGATCAAGGAGAGTTGATGATTCTCATGGTGGATTACAAATGGAAGTTCCTAATGTCAAGGCGAAGAAGAGTGCAAAGACAATATCCCGAAAGATAAGTGAATTCCCAGTATATTCAAAACCTCTTTTCCATGATTTAGTTTGATTATTTGCTTGAGGACAAGCAAAGACTAAGTCTGGGGAGTTGATAACATCATTATTTTACCCATTTTAGCTACAGTTTTAGTATGCATTTAGGAAGAGTTTGATATGATTTCAAGGCTTTAATGTCCATTATCAAGTATTTTAGGTTTCAAGAAGGTTTTACAGGTTTTATAGCAAAAAGGTCCAAAAGGCAAAGAAAATACGTTTTAGGAAAGTTTCAGAGCTTTACAGTACGGGCAACGTTTGAAGAACTTCCAGAACTCACATTTCGACGGAAAGATGAGAGAGTCATCTTTCTCCTCGAAGTGGAATCAAGTCAATCTATTTACTCATCCAGAAGTTATGCTCGATTTACCGAAGAAGTATCTTAAACCGACCTAAGAAGAACCATCAAGCCAATGGGATTTTATTGAAGGCCTGACCAGCTACCACCACGGCGCCCCAGTCCAAGTCTTTACCACCGTTCTAGAAGCTTTCTACGCCGCCCTTGCCATGCACTTATCAAGAGAAGACGTTTCTACCCTTACAAAACCCTAAACCTAGACAGAACCCTATAAATACTCTTCTAAGCCCTAGGGTTTTGAGTGTGCAATCATTAGAGCAGCCAAGATACACGACCAGAGGAGCAGCCGACATCCAGACCTCTCCCTCGTCCCTCTCTTTGCAGCTTTGAGATCCACCAACTCTTTCTATTCTATTTGCTTTGTACTTTGTTTCTAAGGGAGAAGATCCTACAACTTTGTTTGACAATCATTGAAGTAATATCTAAAACCCTTTTCTCTATTTATTCTTTTATGTTTATGAATTGTTTAAACCTTGTTTTGATGATTCCCTTAAACATGCTAGAGTAGTTTTCTAGTTGGGTTTAAAGGGATAAATCAAAGGGGGGAGATGATCTTAGTTTAGGTGGCAATTTTTAGGGTTTGTTAGATTATATTCTTGTTTATTCTATGCTTTAATTCTAAGTCTTTACTTAATACTTTAAGTTAGCCTCATGAACTAACTATGATCTAAAGTGTGTGTGCTTTGCCAAAAGCTTGCATGTGTGCTTGACCTAGCTTAGATGTGTGGGGAGACATAGGAAGCACATACCCCTTACCTATGGAATTCCACGGATTATAATCGAACCTGTTTTAAATACTTTGATCTATGCGTCGTTGCCTGCGACAGTTGAGTAACAGAGTGTAGAGATCTTTGACGGTTAGCTTGAGAACTTTAAGTTAACGGTTCATTAGTGTTTCGTAGTCCGAGTTTTAGATAAACAAACTAACCCTAAACTTTCCTAGATAGATAGATCATTGAACCCCTGCGATTCCCCTTGATGCCCAACGCTTGTTTCATTTATTTTACTTGCTTTTATTTACATTCATTTGCTTGCTACAACCGTGACAACCAAAACCCTATTTTTATTGAGTCCTAGCCTTACTTACCTCCGTCGGATTTCGTTGAACAACAAATCTCTCTCTGTGGGATCGATCCTTAAATACTACTATCGATTAGCTGTGCACTTTCACCAGTTCTGTGGTCTTTTTAAGGTAAAAGATTTGAAGTGAAAAACCACACACATCAACGGGATGACGGCAAAATCCGGTCGAGTCGATGGCGAGATGAGTCTGACTGTTCCGTTCGAGTTGCAGCTCCGCGCCGGTTTGGAGGGGCGTCGAGCTGCGAGAGGGGGCTTCACGGCAGCTCTGGTCGAGTGGAGTAGCGGTGACGGCTTGATGGAACAGGTCGAGTTGAACGATTATACAGTCGACTCGAGCGAGTCGGTACAGTGCTAGGTCGAGTCGGTGGATCGAGTCGGATGCTGTTTGCTCTCGTGAGAGGATTGACACGGCGGAGCTTACACAGGATGGTCGATCGAGCCGGGGTTGGATCGAGTCTGGTCGACCGTGTGAGCAGATGGTGGTGACTCAAACGAGAGGGTAGACTCGCGATGTGTTGGCTCGACAGACACGAGAGATGGCGACGATGAAGATTCCGTGACTCGAAGCTTCGAAGGCGACTCCAGCAGGACAGGTCGGTTGGTGTGTCGGAACGGTGAAAACAGTGGATGGTGGTGGAGATATGGCGATGTCGAGCAAAGGGGGTGAAGTGATAGTGAGCTCAACCAAAATATTTCGTTGTTTAGTGGAGGTGAATAGTTAAGTTGGGATAATAATGGTCGTGAGAAGAGTGTTTGTTTGGTAGGAGTGAGTTGAGAGTGAAGGGGAGAGGGGTTAAATAGGTGGATGATAAAGATGATAAGTGGTGAGAGGTGATGGAGTTGATATGTCGTGCAAGTGGGAAGAAAGAAAGTGATGGTGGAGTGATGTGAGATGGTGAGTTGATATGTCGTGCAAGATGATATGTCTAGTGTCGTGGAAACAAAGGGTGAGATAGGTTGAAGTGATGGGAACGTGGGAGAGAGGGGAAGGGTGATAAAGCCAATAATTAAGATTCTCTCCCTATATTGCCTTCTGTTCTCTTCTGTAGATTTTCCTTTTTTTGCTAATTTCGCTTCTGTAGCACCCATCATACTCGGTTTGACTTCGAACTCGCTCCTTTGACTGCTACTCCATTTTTTTTTGCTACATGTACTCCCTTCTGTTGACTCCTGAACACTTAGAAAACCCAAAAAGAAAAATCAAAAACATAAGGATGTTAAAAAGAAAAATATTTACAGTGATACCTTTGGGACTTCCTCCCAAGTGAGCTTGTTTAAAGTCACTAGCTTGACTTTGCAGCTTTTAGGCTTTTGGGGGTTCATGGAGGAGCACAGAATACCTCTCTGGTTGGACTTGGTCAGCTAAATACTTTTTTACACTTTGGCCGTTTAGAGTGAATTCACTGCCATCCTTGTTCAGAAGAATGATGGCTCCAAATGGCAGAACGTCTTTGACTGTAAAAGGTCCAGACCACCTAGACTTAAGCTTTCCAGGAAATAACTTAAGTCTGGAATTGAACAGCAAAACCTGATCTCCAGCCTTAGCTCCTTGACAATAATCTTTTTGTCATGAAAATTCTTTGTCCTTTCCTTGTATATCTTGGAATTCTCATAAGCATCAAGTCTTATTTCTTCCAACTCATGGATGTCTAGAGTTCTCTTAGCATGAGCAGTATCAATAACCAAGTTCAGCAACTTGATAGCCTAGAGTGCCTTGTATTCAACCTCTATAGGGAGATGACATGCTTTACCATAGATCAACTGAAATGGTGTTCGTCCTATTGGCGTCTTGAACGCTGTTCACTACGCCCAGAGAGTCTCGTCCAACTTGACAGACCAATCTTTCTTTGAAACTCCAACAATCCTTGACATAATACCCTTGATTTGTTTGTTCTAAACCTCAACCTGTCCGCTGGTCTGAGGGTGATACGCAGTCGACACCTTGTGCTTGACACCATACTTTCTCAGCATACTCTCGAACACCTTGTTGACGAAGTGAGTTCCACCATCACTGATCACTGCTCTGGGTATCCAATACCTTGGAAAGATTATACTTTTGAACAACTTCAGAACAACCTTGTGATCGTTGGTAGGACTGGCAATGGCTTCAACCCACTTAGAAACATAATCGACTGCCACTAGAATATAGATATTACTATTAGATGGACGGTTGAAAGGTCCCATGAAATATATCCCCCAAACGGCAATGGCTTCAACCACTACTCCTTGTGATGTTGCCCATCCTCTGACAAGCATCACACTTGGTGATGAAACTGTGAGCATCTTTGAATAAGGTTGGCTACCAGAGACCCGCTTGAAGAACCTTCTGAGCAGTCTTGAAAGTGGCGAAGTGATCCCATAGGTGGAGCCGTGACAGTGCTCAACCACTCCTTTTACTTCCTCTTCTGCTATGCACCTTCTGAACAGACCGTCAGAACCTCTCTTTTACAGATAGGGTTCATCCCAGAAGTAGTGGTTGACCTCTCTGAAAAACTTCTTCTTTCTGTAGGGATCCATGTCATCAGGAACTTCTCCACAGACCTTGTAGTTCGCGACATCTACATATCATGGTGCAGCCTCAGATGTGATAGCCATGCATCTGATCCTGAGCCTGTCAAACTTTCTGTCATGCATCTGCTCACAACCTTGGGCGACCAGAAGTTGTTCTTCAAGCATTGAGTCATCAATTGGAACAACATCTTCAATCCTCATTCTTGACAAGTGATCTGCAACTCCATTTTCTATGTCTTTCTTGTCAACTATCTCCATGTCAAACTCCTGAAGTAGCAGAATCCATCTCAGCAGTCTCGGCTTGGTATCCTTCTTTGAATAGATGTGTCTCAAAGCAGCATGGTCGGTATACACTATGACCTTGGAACCCACAAGGTAACTCCTGAATTTTTTGAATGGAAACACAACTGCTAGGAGCTCCTTCTCCGTGGTTGCATACCTCCCTTGAGTCTCGTCCAAGGTGCGACTTGCGTAGTAGATGACATGAAGCTTCTTGTCAATTCGCTGTCCCAGAACTGCTCCAACTGCAAAGTCTGAAGCGTCACACATGATCTCAAATGGATGATCCGAATTCGGAGCTTGTACTACTGGTGCTGAAACCAAGGCCTCCTTGATCTTGCTGAAAGCTTCTAATCATGCTGCATCAAATTCGAACTCCACCTCCTTGCACAACAACCTTGTCAATGGTCTTGCAATTTTTGAGAAGTCTTTGATGAATCTCCTGTAAAACCCAGCATGTCCCAGAAAACTTCTGATGTCCTTCACTGTCTTAGGCAGTTGAAGCTGAATCATGACCTCAATCTTTGCCTTGTCAACCTCAATTCCTCTTTCAAAAATCTTGTGCCCTAGAACGATCCCTTCTTCAACAATGAAATGGCACTTCTCCCAGTTCAGCACTAGGTTCGTCTCCTCACATCACGTTAATACCCTGCACAAATTTAACAAATAGGAGGAGAAAGTGGAACCGTATACAGAGAAGTCGTCCATAAACACTTCCACTGACTCCTCAATCAGATCCGAAAAAATCGATGTCATGCACCGTTGAAAGGTGGCAGGAGCATTGCACAAACCAAATGACATGCATCTGTAGGCGAAAGTGCCATAAGGACAAGTGAAGGTTGTTTTTTCCTGATCATTTGGGTGGATAGGGATTTGGAAGAACCCACTATACCCATCAAGGAAACAGTAGTAGGGATGACTAGCTAATATTTCCAACATTTGATCAATGAAAGGCAAAGGAAAGGAAAATGATCCTTCCTAGATACAACATTTAACTTCCTATAATCTATGCACATCCTATGTCCTGTGATAGTTCTAGTTGGGATTAACTCATTATTTTTGTTTTTGATCACAGTGATCCCCCCCCCCCTTTTTAGGTACACAGTGCACTGGAGATACCCAAGTACTATCAGAGATAGGATATATAACTCCAACATCAAACAGTTTTAAGATCTCTTTCTTTACTACTTCCTTCAGGTTAGGATTCAATCTTCTTTGGGGTTCAATGCTAGCATAAGACTCATTTTCAAGATTGATCCTATGTGTGCAAAGACTAGGTGAGATTCCCTTGATATCATCTAAGGTATAACCTATAGCCTTTCTATACTTCTTAAGCTCAGTTACTAGCAACCCCAATTCATCGTCACTCAACCTAGCATTCACTATGACAGGATAAGTAGAATTAGTTCCCAAAAAAACGTACCTGAGTCCAAAAGGGAGAGTTTTGAGTTCTACCTTTGGAGCTTTCAGTTCCGACCAGTCGTCAGCATGGGGGTCTGGAATGATCTCTGTCGAGTGGGAGGGGTGCGACTCGATCGAGCGGGATGTTGGTGCCTCGAGTCGGGTCATGACGTCGGTCGAGTGGGAGATATCACGTTCTGAACTCTCCGTCTCAACTCCACATACCTCCTCTGCGTCAGATAGCTGCTCGAATTCCTCTGCTCCATCCGTTTCTCTGTGGGAGTCTAGCATATTCTTGTAACAAGTGGTCTCCTCCACCCTTGGTCAGAGCAGTCTTGAGATTATCCTCCTCAGCTAATTCCTCCAACAACTCATCAGCCAACTTATCCATCTCTTCAATGTAGAAGACTTGTCCTCCTATTGTTGGCTTCTTCAATGTATCCTTGATGTCAAACTTCATAATGAAGTCGTCCCCCAGATTGAGATCAATCTTGTCATTTCTGACATCAATGATGGCTCCAGCAGTCGCCAGGAACGGTCTTCCTAAGATCAGAGGATCTTTTGGTTCTTCATCCATCTCCATAACCACAAAGTCAGTTGGCACTTCCACGTCTCTGATCTTGACGGGTAAGTCTTCTAATATACCATTTGGAAGTCTCACTGATCTATCTACAAGGATGAGAGAGATGTCGCAACCCTTGAACCTTGTAAAACCCAACCTCGTAGCAACAGAGAGTGGCATCAGATTGACTGAAGCGCCAAGATCACATAGACACCTATCAAAAGACATAGGTCCAAGGGAGCAAGGTAGAGTGAATGATCCAGGATCTTTGAGCTTCTTGAGTACAATCTTCTTCTGGATGATTGCACTGTACTCAAGACTTAGTACCACCATGCCTTGAACTTCTTTAGATCTCTCCATCACCAAGTCCTTGAGGAATTTCTGGTAGTGAGGAACAAGTGCGAACGCATCCAGAAATGGCATCCTCAACTCAATGTCCTTGACTTGTTGTTCGAGTAGAGCTTTGTATTTCTCAGTAAGTTGCTTCTTGAACTTTACTGGAAATGGTAGAGGAGGCTTGTATGGTGGAGGGATGAACCTCGCAGGTTTGTCATCAGAAACAACAGGTTCCTTAACTGGTTCAGGCTCGGACTGCTTCACTGGCTCGATTGGATCTTTGACTGCTTCTACTGGATCCATGATCTGAGCTTCATCTTGAACCAATTCCTCCCCTTCTAATTCCTCACTGTCCTCAGTGACGTTAGATACTCCTTGTCTGGAAGGCAATGTTTTCCCACTTCGCAGCGTAATGGCATTGTCGAACTCATTGGGGTTTTGAACAGCTTTCCCTGGGAATTGGCCTGGTTTTGGTGCAGAAGTAGAAGCGGATTGGCCTTCCATATACCTTATCTTCGAATTCAAAGCTTCAAATTTGACGTTCAAATCATTGTAAGAAAACTCCATCCTCTGACTAAGGTTAGCGAACTTCTTAGCAGTATCCATAGATCCGCTAGCTTGACCCTGAAGAAGTTGCTGCATCATTTGCTTTATTTCTTGATTTGGGCCTGGAGTAGGCTGTACTGGTTGAGGGCGGAATCCTGGCGGTGGTCCTAAGGGAGCTTGGTAACCTTGCTGGAATTGTTGTTTGGGTATGAATCCCTGATTGTAAGGCACAAACGGTTTTTGTTGACTTTGTCGGTGCTGCTGAGGAGGGTACACCTGATCTTGCGAATTAGCAACGTTGTTACTTCTGTAAGACAAATTTGGGTTTGCCTTGTATTGGTTGTAACCTTTGTTGTATCCACCTTGGTTCTGGACATAGTTTATCTCTTCAGACTGCTCCCCCTCCCCATCTGGAACTTGGAAAGGGTCATCCTCATATACGTAGTGGACGCTCCTCTGCTGACATAGCAAGAGACGGTCTAGCTTCTCATTGATGTTCTTGAGGTCTTTCTTTTACTTATCCTCAGAACTAGTGTCACCCCAAACTGTGCAGTCATAATCTTCATTGTAATTGTCGTTACACTGAGCGAGATTCTCAACGAGTTGCAATCCCTCATCCACTTCTTTGTTCAGGAAATTTTCGTTAGAGGCCGTGTCAAGCAGCATGCAGATTTTTGGAAGTACACCACGGTATAGAGTGCTCAGCAGTGACTCGTTGCTGAACCCGTGGTGAGGACACTGGCTCTGGTAACCCTTGAAACGCTCCTAGGCTTCACATAATGTTTCTGAACTCTTCTGAGTAAAACCAGAGATGTCATTCCTGAGACGTGCAGTTCTGGCATTGGAGAAGAACTTTGCCAAGAATGCCTTCTTGCAGTCATCCCAAGTGTTGATGGATCCCTTGGGGAGGTTTTTCTCCCATTGTTGAGCTTTGTCTTCCAGGGAGAATGGAAAGAGTCGCAACTTGAAAACATCCTCACTCACGCCGTTGATATTGGTGAGACTGCACAGACGGTCCAACTCGTTGAGGTGATCGAGTGGATCCTCCATGAGCAACCCGTGAAACTTGTTCCCTTGGATCATGGAGATCAGACCACTTTTCATCTCGAAAATGTTGTTCTGCACGGCGGGAGGGATGATTCCAGCACGCTGAGTATGAGTGTTTGGTGCATCCCCAACACCAATGTTTCGCGGTCTCAGATTTGGTCCATTCGGTTGTCCCAACCGATTGATGTCGTCGATAGCAGGAAGAAGATTTTGATGTCCTCTTGATCTGGTGTGCATGCAAGGTTGCAATCAACAGGTTCTTGTGATGCAAAACAAACAAGTAGACAACCAAAACAAGTCAGTACTCAGAGTAACAAATGTAACAGAACTTAATCTTGCAAAACTTGAAATCTTAAATGTAGCAAAGTAAATCCCAAATGGCAACAGCGCCAAATTGATACTAGGATTTTGTGTGTCTATCCTAGCAGGTTCAATTAACCTTATGCAGTTGTAATACTTAAGGTGTCAATCCAGTTGGGAAACTTCACTAACAATTAAGATGCAATCAAGATTTCACAAGTCAAGCGAATTCAAAGAGAGTGTTTTTGTCTAACAATCCTAGGATGATCATAATGCAAAATGGAAATGTGTTCTAGGACTAGAAACTAGAATGTATGACAGGAAGCTAAAATGAATGAAAACAGAAAATGAGTCTAAGCATGAACTAAAAGGCAAGACACGAAACAGTCTCAGGAATGTAATAAAAATCAGGAAGAAATAGATCCTAAGGATGGGAGTAATTGATGTCGGTGAAGTCTCCTAGTCTACAAAGTGTTTAACATGCCACAAGCAATCTATCCCTAGACAATGAACATCACAACTTAGCTAATCCAATCTCTAGGTAATAGCTACTCAGACTCAACCACTTCCATACCCAGCTCTCGCTAGAGAAACATGGNAGATTTGGTCCATTCGGTTGTCCCAACCGATTGATGTCGTCGATAGCAGGAAGAAGATTTTGATGTCCTCTTGATCTGGTGTGCATGCAAGGTTGCAATCAACAGGTTCTTGTGATGCAAAACAAACAAGTAGACAACCAAAACAAGTCAGTACTCAGAGTAACAAATGTAACAGAACTTAATCTTGCAAAACTTGAAATCTTAAATGTAGCAAAGTAAATCCCAAATGGCAACAGCGCCAAATTGATACTAGGATTTTGTGTGTCTATCCTAGCAGGTTCAATTAACCTTATGCAGTTGTAATACTTAAGGTGTCAATCCAGTTGGGAAACTTCACTAACAATTAAGATGCAATCAAGATTTCACAAGTCAAGCGAATTCAAAGAGAGTGTTTTTGTCTAACAATCCTAGGATGATCATAATGCAAAATGGAAATGTGTTCTAGGACTAGAAACTAGAATGTATGACAGGAAGCTAAAATGAATGAAAACAGAAAATGAGTCTAAGCATGAACTAAAAGGCAAGACACGAAACAGTCTCAGGAATGTAATAAAAATCAGGAAGAAATAGATCCTAAGGATGGGAGTAATTGATGTCGGTGAAGTCTCCTAGTCTACAAAGTGTTTAACATGCCACAAGCAATCTATCCCTAGACAATGAACATCACAACTTAGCTAATCCAATCTCTAGGTAATAGCTACTCAGACTCAACCACTTCCATACCCAGCTCTCGCTAGAGAAACATGGTTGAGCAGGCATGACAAACAAGTTCATTCATGTCAACAAACATCCTAGAAAACTAATCTCTTAGGCTAGGAACGTAATTCTCTGGCACTAGTTGGTCATACATTTCATCAAACACCTTTTGGGTGTGGAAATGTCTCGAACCTAGTTCCAATTGATCAGAGAGAAACTAGCATTTCTAACACTAGTCCAGAAGGGAATCATACAAATCAAAGCTTAAACACTCTACACCCTAAGATCCTCCACCTAATCTATGCCATCTTCAAGAACTACCACACTACTCAGATCCGAAAATCATCATCAAGGATACAAATCCAGAAAACNTAGATCCTAAGGATGGGAGTAATTGATGTCGGTGAAGTCTCCTAGTCTACAAAGTGTTTAACATGCCACAAGCAATCTATCCCTAGACAATGAACATCACAACTTAGCTAATCCAATCTCTAGGTAATAGCTACTCAGACTCAACCACTTCCATACCCAGCTCTCGCTAGAGAAACATGGTTGAGCAGGCATGACAAACAAGTTCATTCATGTCAACAAACATCCTAGAAAACTAATCTCTTAGGCTAGGAACGTAATTCTCTGGCACTAGTTGGTCATACATTTCATCAAACACCTTTTGGGTGTGGAAATGTCTCGAACCTAGTTCCAATTGATCAGAGAGAAACTAGCATTTCTAACACTAGTCCAGAAGGGAATCATAAAAATCAAAGCTTAAACACTCTACACCCTAAGATCCTCCACCTAATCTATGCCATCTTCAAGAACTACCACACTACTCAGATCCGAAAATCATCATCAAGGATACAAATCCAGAAAACATTGAACCAAGCATAATAAGATAGATAAAAATGAGAAGAACAACTTTGCAGAAGAAATCAAGTGCAAAAACTGAATAAACTCAAATGTGTCGGAAAACAAAGTCTGAGAACCTTTTTTGGTGGCTAGGGTAAACCTTCAGGAAAAGAACGAGGCAACATATGAGATGTCTGAGTAAAACTTAACAAAACGTATTTATAGTAAAACATGGAAATCCCTAAAATATAAAACGACAATATAGAACGTCGGTTCGGGAAACCTTCTCGGATGCGTCTTAGGGTGCTCAGGAGTGTTGATCGAGTCGGAGTCCAGGAAGCTTGATCGAATGGTGGCTTGAGACGTGTCGTCGGAGAGCTGCTGATCGAGTCACGTCTTGAGGGTGCTCAGGAGAGCTACTAATCGAGTCGCGTCTTGAGGGTGCTCAGGAGCCCCCCCCGGATGTCTTGGTCGAGTCGCTGCTAACATCCGATCGAGTGGGAGCTTGCCTTTGCGTGCAGGTCGAGTCGGAATTCAGATCGTATGTGCGTCCACTAAAACGGCGATAACTCATGAACCACAACTCTGATTGGCTTGACATAAACGGCATTGGAAAGATGACTCGAGTCTTCACTCGACTCATTCAAAGACGTGGAACGTTGGGTTGCTGGACTGCTCTCCTGCTCCCTGTTTGCTTTTGATGGTTTGGACATCTCCTAAAACACCTGAACTAACTCCAATATGCAAGATGCATGCAAAACCAATGCAAATACTACCTAAATATGCATATTATGCAAAAGAGAGTGAAAACAATGCAAAACAATGAGTTAAGAAGACATAATAAATGAGAAATGCATGATGAAAGAGTGTAAAATATACACATATTAATGTGGCACTGTAGCATTGTAATACAACGTCGTTTCATCATATGGGCATGTGGTTTGGCAAAGAATAAAACTACATCGTTTTACAATTGGGAAAAAGTTTAAAATTAGGGCTTGTGTTCTTCCTTTTGCCGTAGAGGAGAGTGCAATGGCGGACCCAAGATAAAAATTTAGGGATCAATTACAGGGAAAAAACATTGATTTGTCATATAGGTGGTTCGACCTCGGATATAGGGAGGTCAACAGTGCAGATTTTACCATCTGTTGTACTGAAATTTTACGTAACTACATGTAAAAACAAACTATTTACTTAGTTTACCCAGGTCAAGTGACCCACTTTCTTCCTTAGTAGGTCCGCCGTTGGGAGAGTGTCGCGAAACAGATGGAAGTATGTGGATTCCAACAAGATGCAGAGGAGGCAAAGCTGTAAGAATGGGTACTTATAGGACCGCAAAAAACCCAGGAAGATTATTTCACTCTTGTCCAAGAGGATCCGAAGAGGTACTATCAATTTACAAATTTTAATCTAGCTTCATTATGTTTGAAATTTTGATTTTGAGTATCGATTGTGTATTGTTGCAGACTCGATGGTATCACACGTTTAAATGGACTGATGAGTGTGGTTGAAGAGATTGAAAATTTGAAGTTGAAAATAGATCATGTAGAAGAAGACTCAATCACATTTCAAAAGAGTGTAAATGCTTGTGAATCAGAGATTGAAACTCTCCGAATAAAAAACCCACCATGTTTCACCAAAAACCAAACAAAACAGAACCTCCTCCATGCACCAAAAACCCACCAAAACATCAACTCTTTCAAGATAACACAAGTAAATATCAGAAAGCAGTTAACAAACGTCAAAGTGAGATTTAAGAGAAGAGGTAAACCTGATATACTAATATGTTGGTTGAATTGGACCTTGTGACTGAGATAGATCCTCTAACGCCCCGACCGCCACTTCTTAGTGGGCCCCATTTCTACTCTCAGTCTATGAGCCCACTTTCGTTAATGGGCCCCACGTCCTCTCATTAGGCTCGTGAGCCAATCTATATCCGACGGTCGGTTTGCTACGTTCTGGAGGCTTTAAAGATTTGTTACCGTCCCTACAAATCACCACATAATCTTTCCCTGTGTATTGTCCTAAGTCGCACAGTTCCGACAGTCACTTCCCGGAAGGTCACCATCCTGAGACTACTCCAGCATAAGCACACTTAAATGTGGAGTTATCTTAGGACCCTTGACCGAAAAGATAATTGCACTTGGTTATATAGATGGCCAAATCTATCCTTATCCGATCACCTTTGCCTTTTCCGTGAGTTTCCATTTCCCTCGGGTTTCCTTTCCCGTGAGTAGACTTAAATCTTTGCAAGATTACCGAGTCCCTGGGCCATCCATCGGCCCATAGTCTAGTCGGTCCATCCTTGTTCATCAGCCCGATCCATCGTTCACCGATGCGACCATTTCCGATAGTCTACTTCACTATCACTCCCACTATCACTATCACTATCACTAGGACTTTCACTCCCATTTCCACTCGGACTGTCACTTCGACTAAATACCGAATTTCCCCATTTTCATATAGGAACTTGCAAGCCTGAATGATCTACCACTATAAACTTGGGATTCCATTTCTTCAACTCAAACGTCTGTTCACTACTTCGGTAGTCTCGAACTCCTTTCTCGAACTCATGGTAAGTGTCCTTCTGTTCCATTTATTCGTCCCATTCTATACAGAGGTTCGTACCAATTTCACCCCATTCGCGTACCGTGATCGGCATTCCTCGGCCCTAGCCATCGGCACTTCTCGGCACTAGATATCGGCACTTCTCAATACTAAGTATCGACATTCCTCGACACTAGTTATCGGTAACTCTCGGTACTGACTCCCGGTACTTATCGGTACTGACTCTTGGTACTTATCAGTACTGACTCTGGATACTTATCGGTACTCACTCTCGGTACTTCTCGGTACTGACTCTCAGTACTTCTCGGTACTCACTCTCGGTAATTCTCGGTACTGACTCTCGGTACGTTTCGGTATTGACTCTCGGTACTTCTCGGTACGACTCTCGGTACTTCTTGGTACTCACTCTCGGTACTTCTCGGTACTCACTCTCGGTACTTCTCGACACTGATTCTCGGTACTTCTCGATACTGATTCTTGGCAACTCTCGACACTGCCGGTACCGAGGAATTGGGTCGTTACAGAAAGGACCCGAGTGGTCACCCGGATGTGTGCTCAATGATTGCATCGTGTACCCCATCGGGTTAGGTGTCGGATAAGCATATGAGTGGCTTCTCCACGATCTATCGGGTCTGCTGTCATCCTCCTCTGATTGGGGCTTGTAAGATGATGTCCTGTGAGGCTCTGGAGGTGCCAATCCTCGGATACCTTCTAGTGGTCTGCTTCTCCCCATCCATGTGGGTGCATAAGCCGAAGTGGGAGCTGAGGCACAGCTTGCCTTGTCTTGCAGCTCCCTGATCTGTCCTCCTATCACCTTCACTGTGCCAGTAAGGTCCTTCACTTTCCTAGCAAGGAACTTGTTCATCCTCTTCAACCATCTGATCCTCTTGTGAGCTTCCCTCACTCCAACTGGTTGCTTTTGGGAGCAAACATACTCCTCAAAATCATAGTCCTCCGAGTTTTCTCCCTGTCCTTGCCCAGTTGGCTCTCTCTCTTCAGCTGCGGATTCTTCCTCGGGGTTATACAGTTCTTCCAATGGTGGCGCAAAGTCTATGTTCTCTCCTAGCCGGATTTTGGTGCACACGACGTTGGGAAGGATCAACTGAGTAGCTCCGACTGCTGGGCGAACGAACCTGACGAGCAACATATCATTTGGCTTCTCATAAACCAAGAATCTTGCCAATGTGAGGTAGTCGATGTCTAGCTATCTCGGCTCATGTACTACTTCTTTTAGGGGTACATCGCAAACTACCAAAATTGGTGTGACCAAACCTCCTATGGAGATTTCTCCAGCTCCCTCTCGCCTCTCGGTTTTCATTGCCCAAGATTTCAGATACAAGAACTGATCAAGCAAGACAAAGACCAAACTTGTATCCGCAACATCCCCTACTAGCGGTCTACCATCCCTAGCATTATCTAATACTCCACACAAGGCAATGTCTAGCAGTTGGAGCTCATGATCATTCACATTCCCAGTCTCCTTCCTAGCGAATAAGGTGCAAGCTAGAGACTTGTGAAAGTACCTCAAAACGGGGGTCCTTATTTGAGCGGATTTGGAGCTTGTGGATTTGTAGGGAAGCTTGTCTCCTATTGTCAGCCATAGTAACTTCATCTCCTCCTTGCTTACTTCCATGTTCTCTCCACTCCTAGCCTTGAAACCATACAGATCCTCCATCTCCTTGAAGGTGAGTCGGTATTCCTTGTTGCGCACGGAGAAAGTTATGAACCCAATCCCCCCATCGGGTAGCAGGGTTGGTGGTCTTCAAAATAGTTTAACCGCAGCGTGGAGAGGAAGTGAACCGTCTCCTCCTAATAAGCTTCGAGGTTGGTTCGCATCATCTGGCCCAGATGGCACATGTCGAAAAGGAATATGACATCTCTAGCGATCCCCAACTGCTTCATTGTTTCACGGTGAGGTTAGCGGGTTCCTACAAAGCTCATCTTGCGGAGGACTTTGAAGAGCTTTGCTTGAGTCTCCACCTCTTTTTGTTTCAGCCTCCGCGAAGCCAGGTGTGTGCGTTCTCTCTGCTCCTCCTCTCGTTCATGGCTCTCCTCCTCTGTGTCTCGATCTTCCTCTTTTGCCGCTCTCTCAGCTACTTTCTCAGCCTTTTTAGAGGCTTGTCTCTTCCCCTTTGCAACCACAGCTCTACTTCTCGACCTAGAAGTTTGAATCTCCTCCGGTTCTCCTCCATCTACATCTGAATCGACCTCCATTGGGTTGGTGACGGTTCTCTCGGACGTTGACAGGTACCTACATCGAGGAGATCGGCGGATTGCAACCGTTACTGGGCTAGGCGAGCGAACTCGGTTGTTTACTCAGTCGGTTGCTCAAGAGCCGGCTCGGGTGGTGGATTGGGTTGAGCATCGGGTTGGGGATTGGAAGCGTCCATCCAACGGTTGGGAATTTGAAACGTCTCCTCCTCCTCAGGATTCACGAGCATCGACCCCTTCTTTTGGTAGGTCTTCATCTTTGGTGCCATTGGTAGATTCTTGAAGGTAAAAACAGAGACTAAGCCGAGATTAATAGGGTTAGTCCACAAAGATTGAAAAGCTCGATTTCTAGGGAGAGAGAAGAAGTTTGGAAGACAAAAAGTTTTAGGGTTTAGAGAAAACTTATGAAATTGTGAGGTTGAGGCTCCTTAAATAGAGAGGGTTGGGTTCTTGGGCTTCTTCGAGAGTGGGCTAGGGTTTTGTGGAAATCGGACTCCACTCGCCACCCGAGTGAGAACACGATCAGGGGTGTCGGGTACGGATTAGGGTAGAGCCTTGGGTTCCGCAAATTTTGTTTTTTTTTAAAATATATGTAAATATGCAAATATCAAAAATAAGACAAAATAAATAAAATTAAATTAAAAGAAAATAAAGGATACCTTTGGAACTTTGTCCCAAGTGAGCTTGTTTTAAGTCACTAAACTTGACTCTTCCTGCTCTTCAAGCATGAGTTTTAGGAGGGAGAGATTCTGGAATCCTCTCCACTGTAGCAAGCTGATTTAATGGATTTTCCAGGTCTTGACCAGGTTCCAAAGCAAATGTAGTGTTGACTTCTTTGTGATGCTTGAATCTTCTTTACTTTGTCTTGGTGGAAAAGACTTGACTATCAATGGTTGGCCTTTTAATTCTTTTCATGATGCCAAATTCCATTTTGAAATGCTCCCCATGCTCAATTCTGATATTCCATTGTTTCACATCAATCACTGCTCCTACTGTTGCCAAGAATGGTCTTCCTAGAATCAGTGGATCGTCTAGTTCCTTATCCATATAAAGGATCATGAAATCAGTAGGAACTTCCACTCTTCCAATCCTGAGAGGTAAGTTTTCCAAGATACCAATGGGGTGTCTGACCATTCTATAAGCTACAACCAAATACAGATTACTAGGTTTAAAACTGTTGAAACCCATTTTGTTGGCAACTGATAGTGGCATGATGGTTGACTCTGTATCATCTCATGAATTAGGCCGCGTAAGTCAGCTTCTTGAAATAGGTTCTCCGGGCCTTGCTGTTGTTGGAATCCAGGTGGTGCAATTGGTTTATTGTAATTACCAGAATACTGCGGCTTAGGAGCATAGCCTTGATTGTATTGAACAAAAGGCTTTTGCTGGCCTTGATTCCCTTGGACTGCGGATGGGTAGATTTGGTCTTGTGGATTTGCAACATTCGGATTCGGGTTTGGTTTGTAGTTGTTGTACCCTTTGTTGTAACCTCCTTGGTTGTTGATGTAGTTCACATCCTCTAGTTGAGCACTCTCCCCATCTTGTTGCTGAAACTGGTCTTCCTCTGAGATTGCATGGACATGCTGCTGCTGGTTGAGGAGCTTATCCAACTTGTCATTGAGGGCTTTCATGTTTCTCTTGTACTTGGCATCATCCTCTCTAGTAGAGCGTATAGTGCGATCATACTCCTCATTGTAATGCCCATCTGATTGAGCTATGTTCTCCACTAGATCCCAACCTTCATCAACATCCTTGTTGAAGAAGTTCCCATTACTTGCGGTGTCCAGCAACATCCTGATCTTAGGGACTACACCTCGATATAGTGTACTTAGAAATGAAGCATTATTGAAGCCATGATGAGGGCATCTGCTAGTGTATCCCTTGAAACGCTCCCAAGATTCACTGAACGTCTCATTACTTTTCTGAACAAAGCTGGAGATGTCATTTCGGAGCCTTGCGGTTCTGGAGTTGGAGAAGAATTTGACAAGAAACGCCTTCTTGCATGCTTCCCAAGTGGTGATGGACTCCTTGGGAAGTGATTTCTCCCATATGTGTGCTTTGTCCCCCAAAGAGAATGGGAAAAGCCAGAGTTTGAATCCATCTTCACTGACTCCATTTATCTTGGTTAGCCTACAGAGCCTATCAAACTCATCTAGATGATCCAATGGGTCTTCCATTGGCAATCCATGAAACTTGTTGCTTGGTATCATCTGGATGAGACTACTCTTTATCTCAAAGTTTTTGTTTTGGATAGCAGGTGGCACAATGCCATGTCTTTGAGTGTGACTAGATGGAGCATCTCCTGCTCCTATGTTGGTCCTCTCTTGAGGAGCTGGTGGACCATTCTGATTATTCATGACCTCCTCAATTGTAGTTGGTTGTGGTTGCTGGACTTTTTGTTGACGTAGTAGCCTAGGTCTGTCGATGTTGTCGATGAAAGGACTCAAGTGTTGGCTACCTTTGGATCGTGTTTGCATGCGCAATAAGTTGACCGAGTGAGTACACGAGGGTCTACTCGAGCCAGGTGATGGAGTGACGGGTCGGGTGGGTACTCGTGTGTACCTGAAATGCAAAACAAACAAACATGAAAGTAAACAAGTTAGTAACAAAGCAAAGTAGATAATATAACTTGATCTAGCAAGTTCTGAAATCTTAAACATAGCAAATTAAATTCAACCAAATGGCAACGACGCCAAATTGATAACAGGATTTTCACCGAGGGTATCAATTCCCTATGCAGTTGTAGTACAAAGGGTTATCAATCCAAATGGTTGTTATGCTAG
>NC_025685.1:18384317-18389658 GCF_000633955.1 Camelina sativa | reverse complement strand
AGCAAATTAAATTCAACCAAATGGCAACGACGCCAAATTGATAACAGGATTTTCACCGAGGGTATCAATTCCCTATGCAGTTGTAGTACAAAGGGTTATCAATCCAAATGGTTGTTATGCTAGCAGATAAGATATGATCAGAACAAACAAGTCAAGCCAAGCAATAGTTGGGGTTTGATCTAACAATCCTAAAATAATTAAAAGAAAATAAATAAACAAGAACCACACGACATAAGCACTCGATGCAAGCATTCGAGTACTGAATCGGGTAAGGAAGTAGAGTAAGAACAACTTGAAGGTGTACATGAAGCTGGTGATCGAGTACCAGTTCGGGTATTGGGTCGAGTTATATATAAAAATGTAAACAATCAAAATGCGAAAGCTCCTAAGGATGGGGTAATCGACTCCTAAATGTTCCTGACCAGTATGGATGTCCTACATGCCTCAAGCAAATATTCCCTAGACAATGTATCTCTAAAATCTTGTTAAAACACTCTCGTGATAGAAACAATCAACCTTAATCACTCCCCTACCCAACTCTCGTTGGAGAAACATGACCAAGAAGGCAATACAAATCGATTCATTACTGTCAATAAACTCCTTACACATCTAATCTCTTAGGCTAAGTGAGTAAATCTCTAGCATTGATTGATTCAAGCATTTCAACTGCATCTCTCGATGGCAAAACACCCTAGATCTAATCTCAACTTCTCGGTCGATTGATAGCATTAAGAAAACCAATCTAGAAAGGAACTTATATAAAATAAACAACATAGCTAAGACATTCTAACCGATCCAGAACACATAATTATCTATCACATCCCTAGAAACTTTGTTTCACTACTCCGATCTCATTGCAGAAAACATAAAAACAAAGATAAGCGAAAATGCATTGTATTGAAAAATAAGATAGAAGTAAGAGTGCAAAGTAGAAATCTAAAGGGATATCAAAGAAATGTAAAATAAATCCGAACAAAGTGTAAAAATAGTTTGAGTCGCTCAAGATCTCTCTCAGAAGTTCTCGCTCTCTGTGTTGAGTGTCTGCGGCGTGCTAGAGCGAGAAGAAGAAGAGGGGGTTTATATATGGAAACCTTTAACTCTAGCTGCCCAGTCCTGCCCGAGGGTCTGTTCTTCCTTCCCTTGGATCCTCTTCGATCGGGTTGAGGTTCGGACTGTTTTTCCTGCTCCATAGCTCCTTCGGGTACAAGCTCGGATTTGACCTTGTTTCTCCCTATTTTAGGCTCGAAAGCATCTGTTTTCATCCAAAATGTGCAAATACAAGAATGCAACACCCTAAATGGCCTAAAAATGCTAAGGTTAGGGTAAATATAATGCAGAATATGGACAAAAAAGGAAGCTTAAAACATGTAAATTAGAGAGTTATCAACAGCACCATAGGGCAGAACTTCCTTTATGAGGAAGGGTCCAGACCAGCGAGAACGTAGCTTGCCAGGAAAAATTTTCAATCGTGAGTCGAAGAGTAGAACCAAGTCATTAGCAGAAAAATTCTTAGGAACAATTTTCTTGTCATGCATTGCTTTAGTGCGTTCCTTGTAGATTTTGGTGCTCTCATATGCGTTCATGCGGATCTCATCAAGTTCATTCAGCTGGATCAGGCGTCGTTCGGCCTCTATCTTAACATTGAAGTTCATCTGCTTCTTCGCCCAAAGTGAATTGTACTCAAATTCGACAAGTAGATGGCATGACTTCCCGTAGACCAACTTGAATGGTGTGGTTCCAATAGGTGTCTTATAAGCAGTTTGGTAGGCCCATAACGCATTATCGAGTTAAGCAAGCCAATCCTTCCTTGTTGAGTTTACTGTCTTCTTCAAGATGCTTTTAATTTCACGGTTGGAGATCTCAACCTACCCACTAGTTTGAGGATGATATGGTGTGGCGACCTTGTGTGTTACTCCATGCTTTTTCAGAAGATTCTTGAAGAGTTTGTGGATAAAGTGAGTTCCACAATCACTTTTTACCACCCGCGGAACACCAAACCTTGGGAAAATTATATGCTTGAACATCTTAAGAACCACCTTTGAATCATTGATGGGGCTTGCCAATGCTTCGACCCATTTCGAGACGTAGTCTACTGCCACAAGTATGTAGAGGTTGCCATAAGAAGGAGGAAATGGTCCCATGAAGTCGATTCCCCAACAGTCAAACACCTTGATTTCCAAGATGAAATTATGTGGCATCTCGTTCCTCTTACTTATATTCCCACGTCGCTGGCAAGCATCACATCGAGAGAAAACATCATGTGCATCACGGAACAGAGTAGGCCACCAGAGGCCGACTTGAAGTACTTTGGTTTCAGTTTTGTACATGGTGAAATGGCCTGCGTAGCTGGATGCATGACAGTGAAAAAGAATTCCAGGAACTTCCGATTCTGGAACATATCTTCTGTAAAGGCCATCGGCACAATGCTTCTAAAGGAAAGGTTCATCCCAGAAGTAGCGTTGCACATCCCGCAAAAAATTTTTCTTTGCATATCCAGTAAAGTTCAGAGGTTCCTATGCAGTATACAAATAGTTTGCGATGTCAGCATACCATGGGGAGTCATCACCAATTTGTTGAAGAACCTTAGCATCGGATTTATCTTTGTAGCATTCCTCAAATGTTGGGACTACATACACATTCTCCTCAGGAAGCCGGTCATCGATGGGGATATCTTCATCAACCCTTAGTCTAGAAAGGTGGTCTGCCACTCCATTTTCCACTCTTTTCTTGTCCTTTATTTCAAGGTTGAATTCTTGCAAGAGAAGAATCCACCGTAATAACCTCGGTTTATCATCCTTTTTTGTCAGTAAATAGCGCAGTGCAGCGTGATCAGTGTGGACAATCACTTTAGAGCCGACCAGGGAGGATCTGAATTTATCAAACGCAAAGACTGGTGAATATATCTTTTTATGTCGTGGTATACTTGGTCTGTTCTCCATCGAGTGTCCTGCTGGCATAGTAAACAACATGTAGCTTATTATCCTTGCGCTGTCCCAAAACTGATCCAACAGCAAAATCACTTTCGTCGCACATAACTTCAAAGGGCAGATTCCGATCGGGTGGTTGGACTACTGGAGCTGATATCAGTGCTTGCTAAATTGTGAGGAAGGCCTCTAGAAACTCCGCATTAAACTCAAACGAGATATCTTTACACAATAGCTGGGTGAGTGGCTTGGAAATTTTGGAAAAATCCTTTATAAACCGTCAATAGAATCCAGCATGGCCGAGGAAGCTACGTATATCTTTCACTGTTTTAGGCGGCTGTGGACTGGACATCACCTCAATCTTGGGCTTGTCAACCTCTATCCCTTTCTCAGAAAAATCCCATCGGTGACCATAAAATGACATTTTTCCAATTCAGAACAAGGTGTTTGTCCACACAACGTTGAAGAACCTTGCACAGATTAGACAAACACAAAGATAAAGATCAACCATAGACTAAGAAATCATCCATAAATACCTCCATGATATCCTCAATTAAGTCAGAAAAGATGGACCTCATGCAACACTTGAAGGTAGATGGGGCATTGCATAACCCAAAAGGCATCCGTCGATAAGCGAATGTGTCGTAAGGGCACGTGAATGTTGTCTTCTCCTGATAATCCGGGTGGATCGGAATTTGAAAGAAGCCAGAGTAGCCATCCAGAAAGCAGTAATAAGGGTGATTCGCTAAGTGTTCAAGCATTTGGTCGAATGGAATGGGAAAGTGATCCTTCCTGGTGGCTGCATTGAACTTACGGTAGTCGATGCACATTCGGTGTCCTGTGACTGTTCTGGTGGGGATCAACTCATTCTTTTCATTTGCAACTACCGTCACCCCTCCTTTCTTTGGTATCACATGGACCAGACTCACCTAAGTGCTGTCGGAGATTGGGAAGATGGCTCCGGCGCCCAACAGTTTGAGGATCTCCTTTTTCACCACCTCTTTTAAGTTTGGGTTCAACCTTCGTTGATGTTCTATAGAAGATTTGGAAGGATCCTCAAGGTGAATGCAGTGAGAGCATAACTCTGGTGATATACCTGAATTGTCATCTAAGGAATAACATAAAGCTTTTCAATATTTTCTCAACTCGCAGAGCAAGAGTGCGGTGTCAACATTATTCAGGTTAGAGTTAATAATTACCGGATATGTGGAGTTTGGTCCAAGATAAGCGTACCTGAGCCCTTCTGGGAGTGTCTTTAAGTCCAATTTTGGAGCCTTGAGCTCGCTCCAGTCCTCCTGGTGTTCTTTGGTCTCAGAGCAGGTTTCGGGATCGACTGATCCAAAATCAGGAACGGTTGTTCCACTGCGCTTATCGGTAATTTCCGCAGAAGGAGTCGGATCAGTCAGTCCAATGTTGGGATCAGTCAGTCCAGCTTGCAAATTAACAAAAAGGACTTTGCATTCCAAATTTGCTGCAACATCAAGTGTTTCTGCCATCTTCACGGTCTCTTTAGTCAAGTACCCTAGCTTTGGCCAGGTGCTCATTCGAACATACTTCTTCATAGATCTCATCTGCTATCTCTTCTATCGTGTTAATCCATAAGGTTTGGCAATTGATGGTGGGTTTCTTAGCTATTCTCTCCAGATTGAATCTCAAGACCAAATCATCCATGTGCAAATCAATTTTGTCCGAAATCGGACGTTTATCATTGCACCCGCAGTGGCCAAGAAGGGTCTTACAAGCATAATGGGTTCTTGAGATTCTTCGTCAAGTTTCAAAACAATGAAATCAGTAGGTATGTAGAATTCCCAATTTGCATTGGTAGGTTCTCCAATACCCCTTCTGGCTGTCGGGTAGAGCGATCAACTAGGACTAAGATTTTGACTTGGGTCAGCTTGAAGGAGTATAGTCCAAGTCGCGTTGCAACGCTGAGTGGCATCAGGCTCACGCTTGCCCCTAAGTCGCATAGGCAATTATTTAACTTGAAATCTCCTATTATGCAAGGCAGCGTAAATGGTCTTGGATCTCCACATTTTGCTGGCATTCGATTTTGGAGCATTGAACTGCATTCTTGCGTGAGATACATAACTCCTTTCTCCAAACTGAGCCTATCAGTGAAGATCTCCTTCATATACTTTTTAAGAGATGGAACCATCCGTACTACCTCGATGAAAGGGAGTCTGACCTGAAGCTCTCCTACTACTGATTTCAGCTTTTCGTATTCTCGCTCTTGTATCTTGGATTTACGACATGTAGGGAAAGGAAGTTTGGGTACATATGGTTAGTATTTGCAGGGTTGCTCTTCTTTAGTAGTCTGTACCAGGTATTGCAATTACATCTGCAGCTTCGTTGGCAACCTTTTTGGAATCGTTATTCTGTTCTAGTATAGAGGATTTGGCTAGTCTGGATACGAGATC
>NC_025685.1:18375855-18384294 GCF_000633955.1 Camelina sativa | reverse complement strand
CTTTCAGTTCTTTGCCGCTATGAAGGGTACGTGGCGTTGTGCTGGCCCGGACTAGACCGTACCAGCTCCACTTGTCCAAAAATATATATGAAAACAATTCGATTTATTACTTATTATAATGTTTACAAATCAACAAAACATAAATTAAAAAAAGTTGGATCCGTTTTGAATGCGAAAACAAACGAGCAAAGAAAACATAGATTTTGCAACACAATACGAAAACATCCTATCCGGTTCCTTAACCTCAACTTCTACCTACTTAATTTTCCTGCAAGAAAAACAATTGTGCTGAAGGTGAGTAAATCACACGTCTGGTTAGGAATATTACTTAGCTTACATAGTTGACATAAATCACACGTCTTCGTTTGACTTACTACTCAAAAGCTTCAAACGGTTAAGAGAAATGATTTGGTCTATGAGTATAACATTCTGTATTTAATATAACTCAGTTAGGTCCGTTAGAGCATGTCCACTACTGTTCTTATTGGGTTGTTCAACCAATTTATCTTTTTTTTGAAAAACCCAAAAAATTAGCCCATTAACTGAGAATTGTTGCTCTGAAGAGGAGGGGAAGCAATCCTAAAGAAACGATATGTGGCTAATTTTGGTTGGATATTGATTAAATATAAAAGATAAAATTCTTAGGTTGCAAATGGTTGCATGGTTGAAGAGATTGAACCACTTGAAAAAAATTATTCAACCAATTTTCACCATTTTCATTGAAAAGATTGAAGAGATAATATTCAATTTTTTATTCAACTTAAAAAGTTGAACATTTTCAACTTGTTCAACCACTATTCCTGGAGATGAATGAGTTGAATATTATTGCCAATTTTGTTCAACCCATTTTTTAAATTTTTGTCAATTTTGAGTAACCATTTGCATTTCTTCTTTCTTTTCCGGACTATCTCTCACTTTCCTCTCTCGATGAAACGGTGAATCGATTCAATTGATTGCTTTTTCCGGCATAAACACGTAAGTCTATTTCTCCATTGCTTTGTTTATTTTCATTTCATTTTGTTTGATCTAGGTCAACTAAATCTGATCGAATTAATAGGGTTTAGCTCTTGGTGATGAGCGATGGTCTTCTTAGAGATGTTTGACTGATTTCTTTTTGGTTTGTTTGTGAATCGAAAGGAAATCAAAGATGTATCGGTTCGATAAGGATGTGAATCAGTAGAAGGAGAGAGGATTATCATGTGATAGAGCTCGTTGGTGAAGGCTCTTTTAGAAGGGTTTACAAAGGAAGACGGAAGTATACCGACCATGTAATAAATTGTTGGTTTATCCTCTTCATTATCAAATGCGCTACTTCACTCAGCTTATCATATATCTTAATTTGTTAATTATTATCGTGTTTTGTACTCGTTTGAACCCATCTTAACTGTTGCTTTTACGACTAACATGAATGCTACCTGGGAAAACGTTATGGCTACCTTAAGAGCTCAGAATTTCAGAAGGGTTTTAATCCAGAAGGTATGCTTCGTTTTGTATGATCAATGTTTGTTTTACTTGTTGTTGTTTACCATTGGAATGCCAGTTCTTGTGACTAATGCATTATCCCTTTTTGTAGCTTATTTGGAACAATCTGCATTCTTTTAACTATCTCTCCTCAACTTGCACATGTGCTTGGTCTATTGATGCTTTCTGTTTCAGTTTTAGTTGGTAAATCCTCTATGTACTATCATTTCTTCTAGAAATTTTCTTTATGCTAATCACTTTTGGTCATCTTTGCTTACTGTTACATCTGCTCACTCGGTTAAATCTCAAAAGCTGTATACAAAACGTCGACTGCTCCTGTTTATAAAGCACATGGATTAGCCCAAGCAACCATGTCTGATTGTGTATCAGAAACGTTTTCTGCAATACGAACTGTGAGTTATTATGTCATTGTGTTTGTATGATTTAGGCAGATTATCCTAACCAGAACAAAAACGTGCAGCTCATCTATGCAAGTTTTTTGCTAAAGGGTGGTGTTTCAACGGGGTTTCCTGCTGTTAATCGGAAACGGCGTGACACCTTTGTTGTGATTGATAGGTTTTGGAGAACTGGATCTATAATCAGCTTAAAGAATTCACTTGTTTGTTGTGATTGATAGGTTTTGAGATTAGTGCAATGGTTAGTCTTATGATACTTACATTACTTCTTATATTCTTTGCAATCTCAAAGTTTAAGGAGTTCATAATCCTAGGACAGCTAAGCTTAAGGAGTTCTTGTTTGATCCAGAACGTTTTGGTCCGCTTAAAACTGTAAGTTTACTCTTTGATGTTAAAATTGGATTGGAGTTTTGTGAGTTTCTTTAAATTTGATATCTTTGGTTCTCTCAGATTAGGTTTATAATGTAGATGTTACTCAAGATGATGAGATGGAGACGGAGATTGGAAAAGACGATGAGACGGAGATGGAGATTGGAAAAGATGATGAGATGGAGACAAAGATTGCAGAAGATGATAAGGCAAGTAACAAAGAGATGCTTAAGAGGAAAAGTGGAAAAGAAGAGGAAGAACCAAATAAAGGGGGCGGTAAAAAGACAAAAGAGAAATGCGAAAAACGAGGGGGAATGAGAAGGTTAACAAACTTGCGTATGCTGCTGGTCTTTGAAAACTCTTTAAGTTGTTTATGATTCATTACATAAAATAGATTAAGATTCATCTCTACTATTATTTGTAAAGTCGTTTATAAAACTAACCTTAGTTTTGTACTTTAGTTTTGTACGAAACTACATCAGAATGCCATTGGAATTAAGACAAAATAAAACATCTGCGCGAAGGGTAAAAAAGTAATCACCAAAATCGGATAAACACGCGGGTCATTTAACCCGGTAATTTGACCCGGTTACATGTTATAATCCCAGCCGTTCCTTTTTATTTTGACCAAAACATCTCAGCCGTTGATTTTCTTTGTTTATGTAAAGAGACATCAAACCTAATATTTTTTTTTTCCGCCTCTGTTCTAACGTGAAAGAGTGATTCAATAATTCCACAGAACTCCAGGAATTTGGTTTGATGGTGTGAAGCAGTTGTAAAGAATCTGATTCCACATCTATTACGGCTACATATATAAATCTAAAGAACAGACTTGAAGCAGTTGGTGTATAAAGGATCTATCGGCTACAACAAGGTAATTCGATTTCAACATAAAACCAAATCGTCCTCTAATGCTTAAAATCAAATTTATTTGGAATTTCGTTTTTGAATCTTGATGTGTTTTGATTTTGGATTCTTCTCTGGTCATCATCATGATTTTAAGATGATAAACTCATGCTCATAAATCAGCATCTCTCCAGTCACGTAGTGTACTCATCATCGACGGCAGATCGAGCTAGAACCATGGAGAATGCAGCTGGTAGCAAATCAATACATCAGAGATATCGTCCCTACCTCTCTCTCTTTCGTTCACTAATAGAGATTTAAGATTTGTTTTGATTTCCATTCATTGTTTGGGCAAAATTAGTTCTTTGATCTTGATTCTCTTTCAATTTTATTTTGCAAATCGTTTTGTTTCTCTTTGATTATAAACCTGTGCCTGGGGCGATTAACATGCTATTTATATCCTTTCCTTCCCACAGATTTACTATGCAATGACAAAAAGATCCTTAGAACAGATGAGTTATTCTGGGGCGATGCCGATTATCATATCTTTTTCAGTTATACATACAAAGGCTATTATACATCTCTAGAAAAATGTTTGTGTTATAGATACAAAGGCTATTATGATATTACAACCTTTTGTTATGTTTGGTCTATTAAGGGTTTGTGTTCATTTGTTTTGCAGAGCTTGAGACAAAGAGGATCTAGCTGGAGATATTCAAAGAGAATCACAGAAAAGCCAATAATCATGCACTATACCAACATTCTACAAAAGGCATATCCTTTAACATTGCTATTTTATGCTCTTGAATCCTGAATATGAATTTCCTATCATTAGAATCATGACACCTTAAAATATAGAAGGTTAAATAAGACTTCTCTCCGTTAGTCACATCTTATATTGTCAAGGTTAGTTAGTTATTTGGTTTGGGTATCGATTTGTCTTCTTGAAGAGTTTGATTTTGTGAATTTTGCAGCTTTAGAGGGAAAAGACTCAGGTGGTGGCAAATGAAGCCGATACATTATTATGTTTCATTGCAATATTTCGTATTTACTAAGTTTATGGATCAAAAAACGAGATTCGAGTTTCTTTCTGCATTATGTGATAGTATTGTGCCGTTTCTAACTTACTTCTCCCATCTGCAAATCTTCACAGTTGGGAGGCTGCCTCTGATCTTGAACATGACTTTGCTTCTTATAATCTGACTGTGTGATGATTAGTTGATTGGATTCTTAATGAAGAAGTTTTTCTACCTACGATAAAATCATTAAGGTTTGAGACAGATCTGAGGTACAACACAAACGGACAAGCTTTTTGCGTATCTGTGTTCCAGTAGAGACTCTCGAGTCAACTACCTTATTTACCTCTATTGTGTTAATAAAGAATTATTCTAAACTTCACCCAAGATAATCAAGTCGTTTTATTTATTTGTTGGTATTGATTTGGATATTTGAATAATCAAAATTAAATGTTCACGGGCCTTTAAAAGAATTTAGACACACATATGATTGTTTACTGATTTCGTTTTTCACAATAATAATAAAAAAAAAATTGAAGAAAGATCATAATGTTCATTTTGATAATTACTTTTTTTTTTTTGGTAGGGGACCGGAAGTGAATCTCCCAGCCAGTATTATTAAAATGTAAAACTCAAACTACATTCGTACAGCTCTAGGACATGCAGGTGCTGTTACATCCTCTTGACACGACGGAGCATTATTAAAAGAATGAAAACCTAAAGGTAAGCTAAAAACATAGTTCGCCTATCCATCCGCAAGACGGTTGGCTTCCCTATACACGTGTGACACCCGAACTATCCAGTCCCTTGTGAAAAATCCATGGTACAGACGTACCAGGAACGACAGCCGATGACCATCACCAATCCCTGCCTTAAGAAAACCCATTACCATCTCTAAATCCACCTCCAATTCAACCCTCTCTACTCTCTTTTCCCAAGCAATAACTAACCCATAATAGACTCCCCAAAGCTCCGCTAGAGTAGCCGAGCATCGTCCAATATTCAAAGCAAAACCAGTGCACCATACCCCATCTTCATTCCTGAGCACACCACCCGCAGTTGCTAAGCCAGGATTCCCATGTGAAGCCCCATCAGTATTTACCTTACATTACCCACCTTGCGGAGGTAACCACCGTACTAACACCTCGCGCTTCTTTGTTCTCGGCCCTTTCCTCACCTCATGAGCCACAATCGACTCATGTGCAGCATCCCGAATAAATTTAACTCTGTCCCGACATACTCTATGCTCACCAAAAACATCACTACAACGCCATTTCCACGCCCACCAAACCGCAATAGCAAAAGTAATAGACCATAACTGCTGTCCTGCACCGCCACCTCCCCCTAAATTAGCATACAACCATTCTAACAAAGTTTGTGTAAAAAACAAACGCTGCTTACTCAGTGGAACAAGGCGTTCCCATAATCCTGCCATCGCAAGGCAATCATGGAGGACATGCATAATAGTCTCTAGGCCTCCTTGACAAACTTGACAAACTGCATTATCACTCAAGTGACGACGCATTCTCTCGGTATTGGTCATAATCACCTTACGTGAGACTAACCAAAGAAAGGTCTTCACCCGCTCTGGTACAGTAACCCTCCACAAACGATCATAAAACATCCTCATATTCTGCTGATGTTCATATATTTTCACCCTGTTTTCCGTTAATATATTCACATCTTTTGCATCCTTTGCTATCCTTTTTGACCATTATTGCATAGTTTTAGGATTGTTCTTGCATTAGAGTTTAGTTGCATTGCATTTGCATCTTTTCATGCATAAACAGGTGATTTTGGAGCTTAAGGAGCATGGAAGCAATGCTGAGGAGAAGTGAAGCAATCATGAGGAGAAAGCAAAGGAGCTAAGGCTGAAGAACCAAGGTCCGGAGTCCAACTCGACTGCCCACTCGACCAGACACTCGACCGTGTGCTGAGAGGGACTCGACCGAGTGGGAGGAGCACAAGAGGAGCCAACTCGACCGGTCACTCGACCGAGCACCAGGTCGAGTTGGTCGAGCCGCCTGGCTATTTTGTCTTTTAGCGTTTTTAGGGCTTCCACTACTTTTTCTATTTAAAGGGCTTGTACCTGCAGCCACCAAAGGAGCCAGCTTTTTAGAGAGTCAAAAACCTAGTTTTTACCTTTTTGGGAATTATTCCTTTTGCACTTTTATTTTTTTAAGATCTTGTACTTCTTTTAAAAGGAGAAAAAAGACTAAATTCTTCAATATTGTTGGTTTCATAACTTTCATAATATTGAGAATTTGAGTTTGGTTCTTTCTTCAATATTGTAGATCTTTGATTTATCTTTCTAATGATGCAAGTTTCAGTATTTTCTGGGTTTATGACTTTGTTGTTCATCATGTATGCTTGTGAGTAGTTGCTTAGGATCTTGAGGATGGGTTAGGCTGGGTTGTGTTTGAGGTTTGTTTGATTTGGTCAAGCTTGATTGTTGTAGATCTCTTCTAGGCTAGATGTTCTTAATGCTGATCCTATATCTGAGAGGGTAGGATCTGATTTCAAGCCTCTTAGCATCACACCAATGTCTAAGGAGCATAGATAAGGCTAGATCTAGAGACTATCATTAGGCTTGCTAAGAGATTAGAAGTCTTGTTTGATTTTTGACATATTGCTTAATGCCTGCTTGTGTAGATTCTTTACTTTGTGAGAACAAGTCTAGAGATGCATGAGTTTGATTGTTTCTTGCCATGAGAGTGGATTAAACATGTCTTAGAAATATATGTCTAGAGATTAGCTCAAGTTGTTTGAGATTTGTTGACCAAGTTAGATGACCTCAATCAGTAGTCCAACCCATGATTGATTTCCTAGTTTAAATCGTGTTGTTTGATCGTTGTTTGATTTGCTTTTGTATTGCTCTGTTTTTCTTATGTTGCTCTGTTTTGCGTATTTGTCCAGCTCGACCTTGCACTCGATCTACACTCGATCGAGTGCTTGCTCGAGTTCCAACCCAGAACTTGTGTTTATGATTTGTATTTGTCCTGTTTCATTCTAGTTGCATTTCTGTTGCATTCATTTAGTATCCTGTTCATTACTTACCTTGCATTAGTTCAATACTTGCATTACCATAATTTTTATTTCTGTTTTAGGCTCATAATTGTCATAACCATTTTGTTCCATTTGCATTTAGCTCCTAGTTCTTGTAGTTTTACTTTCTGCACTTTACATTTCATCATAGGATTGTTAGTGACAAACAACCTTTACATCTGGCTTGACTTAGACTCATATGCACATCTTGATTGTTCATAAACATTCAGATTGGATTGACACCTCTTATATTACAACAACATAAGGGGAATTGAAACACCCTGCCATCCATTCATTCATAAGTCATCATTCCATACATCATTCATCACCACCACAAAAATATGTGTTTCAATTTGGCGTCGTTGCCCATTTGAGTTTGTTTTGTGCCATTTAGGATCATTATTAGTCTAAGATTACGTTCGTTTATACACTTGTGAAGTTACTGAACTCGAATCTTCTTTTGCTTGGCTGTCTTGAGTTTCAGGTACCCACTCGACCACCCACTCGACCGAGTAGTGATCGAGCACTTGATCGAGTCAGAAGCCGAATACAAATAGACATCACTTCCCAGTCGACTCGACCACCCACTCGACCGAGTAGTGATCGAGCACTTGATCGAGTCAGAAGCCGGATACAAATAGACATCACTTCCCAGTCGACTCGACCACCCACTCAAGCTTGCGCTCGACCGTGTACCTGTTCGAGTCTGTACTCGAGTTTGTTGTTGCACACAAGGTCAAAAGGCAAAGACAATCTTCAAAGGCCTATTGANGCAAAGGCTTATTGACAACATCCACAGGCTACAAAAGGGTTTGAGACATAAGCAAAGAAGAGTAGTTCAAGAACAAGAAGAACAAGTAGTAATGGAGCAGCAAGATAACCATGATCATAGACGTAGACACATTGGTGCTGGAGATGCACCTAACACACACAACAAAGAGCTGGTATTATGCCCCCTGCTGTGGCCAATAATAGTTATGAAATCAAGAGTGGATTGATCTCCATGATACAAGCCAACAAATTTCATGGGTTGCCAAGGGAGGATCCTCTAGATCACCTTGATAGTTTGACAGGATATGTGGACTCACAAAAATCAATGGAGTAAGTGAAGATGGCTTCAAGTTAAGGTTATTCCCATTTTCCCTTGGAGACAAAGCTCATCTCTGGGAAAAGACTCTTCCTACTGGAGCAATAACCACATGGGATGCATGCAAGAAAGCTTTTCTGGCCAAGTTTTTCTCCAATGCAAGGACTGCTAGGTTGAGGAATGAAATTTCTGGGTTTGC
>NC_025685.1:18373521-18373925 GCF_000633955.1 Camelina sativa | reverse complement strand
ACAAATTTCTTTCACACAGAGGACTGTGTGATTTAAGTTTGGAGGAGGGTTTGAGATAGAATTTGATGTTGTGTTTTGTGTTTTTATTTCAAATTTTTAGCATCATCATGTTAGTATTTGCATAGCATCTAAGGCATTGAAAAACCCTAAAAATTGGAAATTTTTTTGCAAAAATCTTTATAAAAAAAGAGTGTTCATGTAGTTTGCATTGCATATTAGGATCTTGTTTAGCATGTTTCATGTAGGATTGTATAATATTTGCATTAGGGATCTATGATGAGCTTTGCCTTGTTAGTTTGTTTGATTCACTAGACTAGGATCAATGCCCAACTTAATAGTACTTTGATGCTAGTTGAGTAGTTAGAAGCATAAGATTGAACCAAGCCTTGAATTCCTGCATTGCA
>NC_025685.1:18372100-18373381 GCF_000633955.1 Camelina sativa | reverse complement strand
AGTGAAGTTCAAGTTGGGGAGGATTGGTCATTTCTTGAAGCTCAGAGTGAAGTATGTGCAAAGCAGACTGAATCCGGTATTGCACTCGACCCGGTGCTCGAGCAAGCACTCAACCGAGTGAGTGTTCCAGTGGTCGATCGAGCTGAAGAGTCAGAAGCTGTCAAGCCTGCTAAGTACATCCCTCCTGCTTACAAACCGCCTTTACCATTCCCAAGACGTTTCAAGGCACAGAAGCTTAAGGAATTAAGGGAAATCATTGAGAAAAAAGAAATGTTGGCTTTGCCACAAGAGGAAGAGAAAACTTTGAAGGAAGAGGTTGTGATTGAGAAACAAGAAGAAGTGATGGCCATACAAGAGATCATCATTGCTTACCAAGAAGAAGAGAGAGGACCTGCCTTGGAACAGTATGATCCATACCCTCTCTATGAAAATTTTTTGCTTGACTTATCAAAGAAGAGGGTTGAAGATCAAGATGAAAAGGATCTTGAAGACCTTGGAGGAGTTATCATCCCAATTAAGCTTAAGGATCCAGGTTCATTCTATCTGCCTTGCACACTTAGCTATCTTCACTACAACCAGTGCCTATGTGAATTGGGAGCCTCTATTAGTGTGATGCCTTATTCTATAGCACAAAAGCTTGGGCACACTGACTTCAAGTCCACCAACCTTCATATATGCCTAGCTGATGGCTCAAACAGAGATGTGGTTGGCAAGTTGGAGAATATTCCAGTCAAGATAGGAAGAGCAAGGGTTCATACAGATTTTGTGGTATTGGATATGGCAAGGAACCTGAAGATCCTATCATCCTTGGGAGGCCATTCTTAGCCACAGTTGGAGTTGTTATTGATGTTAAGGAAGGTCTTGTGACCTTGAACATTTTTGAGGGTATAGCTATGAAGTTCAATATTTATAACCCAATCAACCTTCCTACCATTGATGATCAACCTTTTACTATCAAGGACAAAGGTGGTCATGAAGGTTTAAGTGAAGTGGCAACTCCAAAGGACAATCTCTCTCTTCAAGAAGATTATGTGGAAAAGCTTAAGATGTCAGTTCAAGAGTTGACTGGTATGGTTAAGGATCTCCAAGTCAAGCTAAACAAGAGGTCTTTGAGGAAAGCAAGGTCAAGGCTCAAAATCAAGAAGAAATATGGTTTGTGTGTTAGGGTGAGGTGATCAAGGATCAGACTCACAGTGATCAAGAAGTGCAAGGGAGGATTTCATCACCTCCTTGGTATCTAAACAAAGCCTAAGAAGGCAACCAAAGTCAAGCTTAGTGACT
>NC_025685.1:18369912-18370213 GCF_000633955.1 Camelina sativa | reverse complement strand
ATTTTCTGGGTTTATGACTTTGTTGTTCATCATGTGTTCTTGTGAGTAGTTGCTTAGGATCTTGAGGATGGGTTAGGCTGGGTTGTGTTTGAGGTTTGTTTGATTTGGTCAAGCTTGATTGTTGTAGATCTCTTCTAGGCTAGATGTTCTTAATGCTGGTCCTATAAATTAGAGGGTAGGATCTGATCTCAAGCATCTTAGCATCATACAATTGTCTAAGGAGCATAGATAAGGCTAGATCTAGAGACTATCATTAGGCTTGCTAAGAGATTAGAAGTCTTGTTTGATTTTTGACATATTG
>NC_025685.1:18368572-18369027 GCF_000633955.1 Camelina sativa | reverse complement strand
AATTGATTCATGTTCTTGATTAATGAATGTTAAAGGAAATGGTTGATTTGAATGCATGTGGACATCTAAGGCTCAAATCAGTAAAGGTTGTGATATGCTTGTCTAAAATCTTTAAGTACAGCTCATTCAACTTGCATCATAGTACTAGTAACTTGGACATTGATTCTAGATGGTCTATTTGCAAACTTTAGGAGCTGAGATCCCACTTTCAAACCTCACCTACCTTCTTATGTCTTGTTCATTTGCTTGAGGGCAAGCAAGGACTAAGTTTGGGGGTGCTGATGTTCATATATTTCACCCTGTTTTCCCTTAATATATTCACATCTTTTGCATCCTTTGCTATCCTTTTTGACCATTATTGCATAGTTTTAGGATTGTTCTTGCATTAGAGTTTAGTTGCATTGCATTTGCATCTTTTCATGCATAAACAGGTGATTTTGGAGCTTAAGGAGCAT
>NC_025685.1:18365582-18366645 GCF_000633955.1 Camelina sativa | reverse complement strand
TTGAAGCTAAGGCAAAACCATAATATATGATAATCATATAATTTTATCAAAAAATATTATAAACACTAAAATTAAATGTATAACTTTAAATATTCAAATGGAAATTTTTTATTTGACTGCTGTTATTAAATTATTTATTTGATTAATACAATCCTCTCTTATTCAGTTAGAAAGGATTTTAAAGTGTTTTTTCGTCTAAAAAACACTATATAATCTTTAATCATAAGATTATTACTTTTTTAAAATATACACTCTTAATATCATCGCAAATATATTAATGTTTATGCAATTAATTTCAATTCTAAACAAGTGCATTAAATTTTGATTAAAATTCCAGTCTATCTATGGTGTTATGATGAGAAATATTTAACTGCTTAAACGATTTTCAAAAAAATGTTAACTGTTTTGAGACAGGTATTTTGAGATTTTTTGATATTTTTGAAAATATTTTGAGAGCTTTTGAAAATTATAATTTCTACTAACAATATAAATTAAACATTCAAATGGAGCCATACCGATCTCACTCTCAGACTCTTAGGTCGCAACCTTCGAGCCATACCGATCGCTCCCAACTCTTCCACTCTTAGGTCGCAACCTTCGAGCCATACCGATCTCACTCTCAGACCAGCGTCTTCGAGGTATTCCGTCTCACTCTTGGACTACAATCCTCAAGATCTCGGTATCAAGGGAACTACTCATCCCCTTAGGATAACATCATCCCCTCTGCCACTCTCGGAGCCCTCAGCCCCTCGAGCTATCGGTATTCAGGGGAATCACCATCCCCTCAGGAGCAACAATCCTTAACGACTATAAACATCTCTCAACACAAAGTACCTCTTGCGGTCCGAGTATAACATTGCAATGTCAAACCTGCCCACTCAACTTCTAATATCCAACTGGATTAACAACCAAGCTGCAAAATATCTGCTCCAACTGCATATATCCACCTATCTGCCTCTCTAGGCTTGATACCTCTCGAAATAATCTCATACCGGTCATCTACAACCGCTTTATCCTCTTATCATAGGATGAAAACTCCTCAACATCCGCAGCCCTCGGCTGC
>NC_025685.1:18362660-18363802 GCF_000633955.1 Camelina sativa | reverse complement strand
ACATAACACGAAAACCCTAAAGTTTTACGCGCCTTCCTCGCACTTGCATCGACCGACGCAAGATATGCATCGACCGATGCAATGCCAAGCATCGTGTTTTCCCCGAAGCTTCTCGCCAGATCTTCGCTCCTGTAACCACAAGACTCGATCCCAAGCCACAAGAAAGTTTCCTAACGTCCCAAATAACGATCTAACAAGTCTAACAACACACAACAAGCAGATTAAAGAGTTCTCTAGCTTAGATAAGCCATGGTCCTGCACTTACCTTTGCCAAGACGAATCTGAACCTCAAACAAGCAAGAAAACACTTCCAGGAAGCTCCTACAACGATCCCAGCTACAGATCTCTACATGAACAGCCTCAAATCACCCAAAAACCTCAAGAACACTCAAGAACCTTTTCTCTCTTTCGTTTTCTCTCAAAAATGGCCAAATCCGTCGAATGAAACAAAACTCGAGGTAAGGGTTTCCTAACCCAAAAAGCAGAGTTTAACTTAAGTCAAAACGCAGACAATTGAACCTGCATCGACCGATGCACCATCTACATCGACCGATGCAACTCCCAAACCGGGATTACAGTTCACGGGTGTTACATTTCTCCCCCACCAATCTAGATTCGTCCTCGAATCTCGAACAACCATCAGNGTATTCCGTCTCACTCTTGGACTACAATCCTCAAGATCTCGGTATCAAGGGAACTACTCATCCCCTTAGGATAACATCATCCCCTCTGCCACTCTCGGAGCCCTCAGCCCCTCGAGCTATCGGTATTCAGGGGAATCACCATCCCCTCAGGAGCAACAATCCTTAACGACTATAAACATCTCTCAACACAAAGTACCTCTTGCGGTCCGAGTATAACATTGCAATGTCAAACCTGCCCACTCAACTTCTAATATCCAACTGGATTAACAACCAAGCTGCAAAATATCTGCTCCAACTGCATATATCCACCTATCTGCCNCGATATACCAACCATATTCCCAAGCCACAAAGTCTCGGAATATGGCAATTCTAGGAGAACCTAAGTCCCCCAAGAGCCGCGNTGATACCTCTCGAAATAATCTCATACCGGTCATCTACAACCGCTTTATCCTCTTATCATAGGATGAAAACTCCTCAACATCCGCAGCCCTCGGCTGC
>NC_025685.1:18359257-18360663 GCF_000633955.1 Camelina sativa | reverse complement strand
TCCTGTAACCACAAGACTCGATCCCAAGCCACAAGAAAGTTTCCTAACGTCCCAAATAACGATCTAACAAGTCTAACAACACACAACAAGCAGATTAAAGAGTTCTCTAGCTTAGATAAGCCATGGTCCTGCACTTACCTTTGCCAAGACGAATCTGAACCTCAAACAAGCAAGAAAACACTTCCAGGAAGCTCCTACAACGATCCCAGCTACAGATCTCTACATGAACAGCCTCAAATCACCCAAAAACCTCAAGAACACTCAAGAACCTTTTCTCTCTTTCGTTTTCTCTCAAAAATGGCCAAATCCGTCGAATGAAACAAAACTCGAGGTAAGGGTTTCCTAACCCAAAAAGCAGAGTTTAACTTAAGTCAAAACGCAGACAATTGAACCTGCATCGACCGATGCACCATCTACATCGACCGATGCAACTCCCAAACCGGGATTACAGTTCACGGGTGTTACATTTCTCCCCCACCAATCTAGATTCGTCCTCGAATCTCGAACAACCATCAGCCAAGGACTCCCGCGCAACCGTGTCCACGGCCCACACTCCCCCGACCGATCTATAGAAGGTCACCTCTAGGCGATAGACTCACGCTCCAGGCATTATTTGCTCTCGACTTTTGGACTTTCCTTTTACTCATACCTAAGTCTGAATGCCATAATGTTGGCTCCTCATCGGGCCTAAACCCGCATACCATAATATATAAGTAAAATCCAATACTCGTCTCTCGGGTCGATATACCAACCATATTCCCAAGCCACAAAGTCTCGGAATATGGCAATTCTAGGAGAACCTAAGTCCCCCAAGAGCCGCGAGCAAACAATTCTGAACACGTCTGAGTCCTATCCCTATCCAGGTTTCTTTCCCGTGGTTCGCGTAAAACATCTCAATGTCCCACCAACCACATATTCCCTCGCTGGAATACGTCATGACCACACAAGGATTATATACATGCCACAAGGGCCAAACAAATGTCCTNCCAACAGATCCGCCACCTGGGTTCCCAGCACCTCCGGCACGCTCACCGGCTAACCTTCTCTGGTCCCTCCTGATACGCTTGCAACCCTCTGACGTACCTCCTCGTGGAACTCTGGACCACCCACTCTCTGGCCTAGGGACCCGCCCGAACATGACCACAACCACGTCCCCGTCCACGGCCATCAACTCAACACCTTTAACCACTGCACTTCCAAGAACTGAGGCTAACAAGCAATCTTAACATAACACAAAAATACAACAACACAAACTCACCATGGAATCACACTGTAGGCTCAAAGAGGATGTTCTAGGACTCCATGCCACACACAATTGACTAACTCACATGATCAATCAAAGCATGCAAATCCCAAACATCTACAGCACAAAGCCTAGTGAACCCAAACCTAGAACCGTAAGGGCA
>NC_025685.1:18349141-18357259 GCF_000633955.1 Camelina sativa | reverse complement strand
GCTAAACAGCCCGCCACAAAGGCCATCTGTCCCGAAGGACCATCTTTCCCGAAGGACCATCTGTCCTGAAGGACCGCCTAAATAGGCACTCTGGCTAAACAGCCCGCCACAAAGGCCATCTGTCCCGAAGGACCATCTTTCCCGAAGGACCATCTGTCCTGAAGGACCGTCTAAACAGGCACTCTGGCTAAACAGCCCGCCACAAAGGCCATCTGTCCCGAAGGACCGTCACAAAGACCATCTATCCTGAAGGACCGCCTAAACAGGCACTCTGGCTATACAGCCCGCCACAAAGGCCACACATCTGGCTAAACAGCCCGTCACAAAGGCCACACATCTGGCTAAACAGCCCGCCACAAAGGCCACACAACTAGCTAAACAACCTGCCACAAGGGCCACATAATGTCTAAAAAGACTGCCACACACAGGCACAATGACTCAAAAGTCCACCACGAAGGCCACACAATGTCTTAAAAGACCGCCACGCCCGACACAATGACTCAAAAGTCCGCCACGAAAGCCACACAATGTCTAAAAAGACCGCCACACCCAGGCACAATGACTCAAAAGTCCGCCATGAAGGCCACACTAGTCCCTTCAACGCTCACAACCACTAAAAATGAACAATTCTACCTCCCATAAAACGTTCAATTTTTAGAACTTTCCACTTTTAGAATATTCTATTTCAGGAAACTTTTTCCTCAATACCATCACAGTCCCAAAGGACTCTTATCAAAGGAATCTTCTTCTTCCAAAGTTCCTTGATCCTCCTCCCGAGAACCCTCACTAGTCTCGCCTCCAAAGTCATGTTAGGCTGAAGATCTTCAGGAATATTAGCCAACAACCGATCATCCTCACGGAGACACTTCCTCAACATAGAAACATTGAAGACCTTGTGGAACGCACACATAACCTCAGGCAACTCTAGCCTAAATGCTGACGGTCCCCGCAACATGGCCATCTTGAGGTATATTCTATCTCCTACCTGAAACTCAAGATCTCTCCTCTTCCTATCAGCATAACTCCTTTGCCTATCCTGAGCCTCTTTCATGTTCAGCTTGAGAACCCGAATCTTCTCTGAGGTATCCTGAACAAAATCCGCCCCGAACATGCTTCTCTTTCCTACCTGAGTCCAGCATAATGGTGTACGGCATGGTCTCCCATATAAAGCCTCATAAGGAGCCATCTTAATACTCGCCTGATAGCTATTGTTGTAAGCAAACACTACCAGGTTCAGGTGATCTGCCCAATGGACACTCCAATCCAACATACACATCCTCAGCAAATCCTCCAGCGTCTGGCTCGTCCTCTCTGACTGTCCATCAGTCTGGATATGATAAGCTGTACTCATATGCACCTTAGTGCCCATCTCTGCCTGAAATGCCTTCCTGAACACCGAGGTCAACTTAGAATCCCTATCAGACACAATGCTCGCTGGCGCCCCATGCAATCTGACTATCTCTCTCACATACTTCTTAACCAAGACCGCTGCTCCATCAGTCTTCTTAATGGCCAGAAAATGTGCTGACTTAGTCAACCGGTCCACAATGACCCAAATAGCTACATCCTTCTTCATCCCAACCCAGTGATAGTACCTCTTGAGATCACGGTACATCTTAGTCGCTCCTAGATGAATAGAAAACTTGCTCGCATGAGCCTCTCTCAGAATCTCCTATCTCAACTCCTCATCATTGGGCACACAAATCCGACCGTGCACCAAGATAGTACCATTATCTGAGACCTGATACTCTGAATCCACATCCTTTGAGGCATTCACCAGCCTTAAATCCTTCTCCTGAGCCAACCGCACCCTGCTCAGAAGATCCGCTCTATCAGCCGCCTCTAAACCCAACGGTTTTTGAGAAACCGCACACAAGCTCAATGCACTGATCTCTCCTACCAGAGACTTCATCTCCTGCTCCTGTAGTAACCTGCCGAACCAAAGAAACTCCTGATCTCCGTGGCATCCTGCCGTCTAGGCCAACCCCTGATAGCCTGAATCTTCTCCGGATCTACAGAAACCCCCTCTACAGAACAATGTGACTCAGAAAACCCATCTCACGCTGCCATAGACTATACTTGCTCAACTTAGCAAACAACTTCTGCTCCCGCAGCTTCTCCAGTGCTGCCCTCAAATGTACTACATGCTCCTCAAGACGCTTAGAAAAAAAATACTAGGATATCATTGATGAAAATGATGACAGACACCTCGAGAACTCCTGAAACATACTGTTCCTCAATCTCATAAACGCTGCTGGCGCGTTAGTCAACCCGAAAGACATCACCACAAACTCATAATGCCCATACCTCGTCCTGAAAGCCGTCTTCCTCACATCTGCCTTATCTATTGGTATCTGATGATAACCCGACGCTAGATCTACCTTGAAGAACCAAGTAGCACCCCTCAACTAATCCAATAACTCATCAATCCTGGGAGGAGGGTACTTTTTCTTCACTATAATCCGGTTCAAACCCCGGTAATCGATACACAATCTGAAACTCCCATCCTTCTTCTTCACAAATAACACTGGTATTCCCCACGGTGATACGCTAGGATGAATGAATCCTTGCTCTATAAATCCTATAGTTACTTCCTCAGCTCTACCAAACAAATACTCAAGTATGCCGACATCAACTCGCCGCCAACTGAATATCAACCCTCTTATTCGACCAAGAACCTCTAGTAACTTGCCTCTTAGGAAAACTTCCACAAGATAGCTTATTCCAAAAATAGATTTCCGCTTGGCAATTCTCCACAGAAAATCATCAATACGAGCGTTATAAAACAAACAAGTACCATACGTTCGCATATTCTGATTCACCGCTTCGAATGCCTTGCAGGCCGCTAACTCAAACCACTTGACTTATTTTCCCCCATCAAGCTTACCAAAACCTTGAACCTCTCAACCTTGTCCATCTCCAATGAACTTCATCCACCATCATCGCAACGATTAGTTTATCCTGCCATGAAGGCTTCTCATAAATCTTATATACCTGGCAACCATGCCCTTGCCGGCTCATACCTGCTGCAGCTCTCCTTCCCGGGATTCCATCACCACCGGCCACCCAATCCTAACACATCAGCCACACATTCTTGACCGCACCAGTCATAAAACCGTGGCCCACCGGCCAATCATAATCCTAAAATTCAAGATTAAACCACCATCACTCTCGAGGTCTACATTCCGGTGTTATGTTTATACTCACGTTCTATACATTGCTTGCTCCCAACTCTTCCACTCTTAGGTCGCAACCTTCGAGCCATACCGATCTCACTCTCAGACCAGCGTCTTCGAGTTATATTGTCTCACTCTTGGACCACAATCCTCAAGATCTCGGTATTAGGGGACCTACTCATCCCCTCAGGAGAACATCATCCCCTCTGCCACTCTCGGAGCCCTCAGCCCCTCGAGCTATCAGTATTCAGGGGAATCACCATCCCCTCAGGAGCAACAATCCTTAACGACTATAAACATCTCTCAACACAAAGTACCTCATGTGGTCCGAGTATAACAATGCAATGTTACACCTGCCCACTCAACTTCTAATATCCAACTGGATTAACCACCAAGCTGCAAAATATCTGCTCCAACTACATATATCCACCTATCCGCCTCTCTAGGCTCGATACCTCTCGAAATAATCTCATACCAGTCATCTATAACCGCTCCATCCTCTTAACATAGGATGAAAACTCCTCAACATCCGCAGCCCTCGGCTGCCGCCACATGCGGTACAACTGGAGCCTACACTAGTACCCCTCTCGGTAACCGCTCCGACAGCACGCCAACAGATCCGCCAAGCGATCATATGGACCCTAAGCTCCACCTGCGGCAACCCCACACCTGGTTACCCAGCACCTCCGACACGCTCACCGGCTAACCCTCTCTTGTCCCTCCTGATACGCTTGCGACCCTCTGACGTACCTCCTCGTGAAACTCTGGACCACCCACTCTCTGGCCTCGGGACCCTCCTGAACATGACCACAACCACGTCCCCTTCCACGACCATCAACTCAACACCTTTAACCACTGCACTTCCAAGAACAGAGGCTAACAAGCAATCTTAACATAACAAAAAAATACAACAACACAAACTCACCATGGAATCACACTGTATGCTCAAAGAGGATGTTCTAGGACTCCATGCCACACACAATTGACTAACTCACATGATCAATCAAAGCATGCAAATCCCAAACATCTACAGCACAAAGCCTAGTGAACCCAAACCTAGAACCGTAAGGGCAATGATACCAAACTGAAACAACCCGACCCGTTTTTTTTTTAAATAATAAATAATAAATAATAATATAATAATAAATAAACTACAGCTAGTGGTCCCATACCCACTAGCCGCCTAACCACAATCACAATCATCAGCGGAATAACCAATATCAATATCCAATAATATCCAATAGTATAACCAATATATATGACGTCAACAATATCCAATAATCAAACAACAGGAAACATAGAACCAGCAACCTAGCAATGCTCTAATGACCCAACTCTAGCAACCTAGCAATGCCAGACAACATCAAACCGAGTCCCTAGAACATCCTCCACTTCATTGCCTTGATTCCATGATCACACTTTACCTTTACTTGCACCACAAACACATATTGCAATGCATGAGTATTTAATAAACACTCAGTAAGGCAATCCTCCCATCTACTGGGCTATACACACAAGCAATAGAGTCATCTCTAATCCTCAAACAACAATCAACAAACAACAAACCAGGACTCCGCATCGACCGACACCAACATGCATCAACCGACACCAACATGGGGATGCATCGACCGACACAAAGGTTGCATCGAACGATGCAAGTCACATTTGCATCGACCGACACTCACACTGCATTGACCGACGCGTCTCGACATAACACGAAAACCCTAAAGTTTTACGCGCCGTCCTCGCACTTGCATCGACCGACGCAAGATATGCATCGACCGATGCAATGCCAAGCATCATGTTTTCCCCAAAGCTTCTCACCGGATCTTCGTTCCTGCAACCACAAGCCACAAGAAAGCTTCCTAACGTCCCAAATAACGATCTAACAAGTCTAACAACACACAACAAGCAGATTAAAGAGTTCTCTAGCTTAGATAAGCCATGGTCCTGCACTTACTTTTGCCAAGACGAATCTAATGGGTAGACTCTCCATAGAGTATTTATAGGATTCTGTCTTGGATTAGGGTTTGTAAGGTTAGAAATGTCTTTTCTTCTTGAGTGCAGGACAAGGGGCGGCGAAATAGGCTTCTGGACCATGGAGGAGGCTTGGATAGGGCCGCCGTGACGACCGCTGGTCATGCCTTGGACAAAAGCCCATCCGTAGGTCGGTTCTTCTCATGTCGGTTTATAACTTGTCTTGATAAATCGGGCATAACTTTCGGATGAATGCATTGATTGACTTGGTTCTACTTCGAGGAGAAATATGACTCTTCCAGCTTTACATAGACACCAAGCATGACATATTTTGAGTTCTGGAAGCTCTTCAAAAGTTACTCGTACGGTAAAGCTCTGAAACTTTCCTAAAACGTATTTTCCTTCCCTTTNATGTTTTCCCCAAAGCTTCTCACCGGATCTTCGTTCCTGCAACCACAAGCCACAAGAAAGCTTCCTAACGTCCCAAATAACGATCTAACAAGTCTAACAACACACAACAAGCAGATTAAAGAGTTCTCTAGCTTAGATAAGCCATGGTCCTGCACTTACCTTTGCCAAGACGAATCTAATGGGTAGACTCTCCATAGAGTATTTATAGGATTCTGTCTTGGATTAGGGTTTGTAAGGTTAGAAATGTCTTTTCTTCTTGAGTGCAGGACAAGGGGCGGCGAAATAGGCTTCTGGACCATGGAGGAGGCTTGGATAGGGCCGCCGTGACGACCGCTGGTCATGCCTTGGACAAAAGCCCATCCGTAGGTCGGTTCTTCTCATGTCGGTTTATAACTTGTCTTGATAAATCGGGCATAACTTTCGGATGAATGCATTGATTGACTTGGTTCTACTTCGAGGAGAAATATGACTCTTCCAGCTTTACATAGACACCAAGCATGACATATTTTGAGTTCTGGAAGCTCTTCAAAAGTTACTCGTACGGTAAAGCTCTGAAACTTTCCTAAAACGTATTTTCCTTCCCTTTTGGTCCAAATTGCTATAAAACCTGTAAAACCTTGTTGAATCCTGAAATACTTGATAATATACCTTTTATACTTGAAATCTCATCAAAATCTTCCTAAATGCATATGATAACTATAGATAATATGAGTAAATGATGTTATCTTTGGGGCTTGTCCTCAAGCAAATAATCAGAATAAATCATGAAAAAAGAGGTTTTGAAAAATACTGGGAATTCACTTATCTTTGGGGATATTNTTTTGCCAAGACGAATCTAATGGGTAGACTCTCCATAGAGTATTTATAGGATTCTGTCTTGGATTAGGGTTTGTAAGGTTAGAAATGTCTTTTCTTCTTGAGTGCAGGACAAGGGGCGGCGAAATAGGCTTCTGGACCATGGAGGAGGCTTGGATAGGGCCGCCGTGACGACCGCTGGTCATGCCTTGGACAAAAGCCCATCCGTAGGTCGGTTCTTCTCATGTCGGTTTATAACTTGTCTTGATAAATCGGGCATAACTTTCGGATGAATGCATTGATTGACTTGGTTCTACTTCGAGGAGAAATATGACTCTTCCAGCTTTACATAGACACCAAGCATGACATATTTTGAGTTCTGGAAGCTCTTCAAAAGTTACTCGTACGGTAAAGCTCTGAAACTTTCCTAAAACGTATTTTCCTTCCCTTTTGGTCCAAAGTGCTATAAAACCTGTAAAACCTTGTTGAATCCTGAAATACTTGATAATATACCTTTTATACTTGAAATCTCATCAAAATCTTCCTAAATGCATATGATAACTATAGATAATATGAGTAAATGATGTTATCTTTGGGGCTTGTCCTCAAGCAAATAATCAGAATAAATCATGAAAAAAGAGGTTTTGAAAAATACTGGGAATTCACTTATCTTTGGGGATATTGTCTTTGCACTCTTCATCGCCTTGACATTAGGAACTTGCATTTGTAATCCACCATGAGAGTCATCAACTCTCCTTGATCCAACTTTCCAGAATCTCCCTTGTCATCTCTTTACATAGATTAAGCAATAATAAAAAATGAAATCTTACNGGCTTGGATAGGGCCGCCGTGACGACCGCTGGTCATGCCTTGGACAAAAGCCCATCCGTAGGTCGGTTCTTCTCATGTCGGTTTATAACTTGTCTTGATAAATCGGGCATAACTTTCGGATGAATGCATTGATTGACTTGGTTCTACTTCGAGGAGAAATATGACTCTTCCAGCTTTACATAGACACCAAGCATGACATATTTTGAGTTCTGGAAGCTCTTCAAAAGTTACTCGTACGGTAAAGCTCTGAAACTTTCCTAAAACGTATTTTCCTTCCCTTTTGGTCCAAATTGCTATAAAACCTGTAAAACCTTGTTGAATCCTGAAATACTTGATAATATACCTTTTATACTTGAAATCTCATCAAAATCTTCCTAAATGCATATGATAACTATAGATAATATGAGTAAATGATGTTATCTTTGGGGCTTGTCCTCAAGCAAATAATCAGAATAAATCATGAAAAAAGAGGTTTTGAAAAATACTGGGAATTCACTTATCTTTGGGGATATTGTCTTTGCACTCTTCATCGCCTTGACATTAGGAACTTGCATTTGTAATCCACCATGAGAGTCATCAACTCTCCTTGATCCAACTTTCCAGAATCTCCCTTGTCATCTCTTTACATAGATTAAGCAATAATAAAAAATGAAATCTTACCAAGGGAAAATCGATCAATGGCTTGCAGACTCTCTTCAAGCCAAGACTTTCTTCATATGATTCCTTTCCTCTCCCTTTCCTCACTTCTCTTTTTTTTTAAATTCAAAGGTGTAGGCGAATACCGGGGTCATCGGTAATTTACCTACCCCTCGCTTCCAAACTTTGTGTGATCATTTGACTCAAGAGTAGAATAATGAGGTCACAGGTAATTTACCTACCTCTCTAAACTTATCAAAATCATCTCATCTTTTATTCTCTTTTTTTTTTT